>NW_024882979.1:82500-158776 GCF_019059575.1 Amphibalanus amphitrite | reverse complement strand
CTACCGATCATATACATATTACTGGTGTCGAATAATTCGTTTCTGAATATTTACCATGTCCCAGTACAACAATTCCATATTTAAAATAATTAAGGATCGCTTTGGACGAGGTGCACTTATGATTGCAAGACAATACGAGAAGAAAACGTTTAAGTTATCTAAGTTCAAAAACCATTTAACTTTTGCGGTGAAGTCCTCGTGGCGGTTTACTTTTTGGTAGACATGTTTGAAACGTATTGTCTTGTGTTCTAATGCATTTAAAAAGCAGGCTGATGAAGGAGGCAGCAGCCCCCGAAAGCTACCGATCATATACATATTACTGGTGTCGAATAATTCGTTTCTGAATATTTACCATGTCCCAGTACAACAATTCCATATTTAAAATAATTAAGGATCGCTTTGGACGAGGTGCACTTATGATTGCAAGACAATACGAGAAGAAAACGTTTAAGTTATCTAAGTTCAAAAACCATTTAACTTTTGCGGTGAAGTCCTCGTGGCGGTTTACTTTTTGGTAGACATGTTTGAAACGTATTGTCTTGTGTTCTAATGCATTTAAAAAGCAGGCTGATGAAGGAGGCAGCAGCCCCCGAAAGCTACCGATCATATACATATTACTGGTGTCGAATAATTCGTTTCTGAATATTTACCATGTCCCAGTACAACAATTCCATATTTAAAATAATTAAGGATCGCTTTGGACGAGGTGCACTTATGATTGCAAGACAATACGAGAAGAAAACGTTTAAGTTATCTAAGTTCAAAAACCATTTAACTTTTGCGGTGAAGTCCTCGTGGCGGTTTACTTTTTGGTAGACATGTTTGAAACGTATTGTCTTGTGTTCTAATGCATTTAAAAAGCAGGCTGATGAAGGAGGCAGCAGCCCCCGAAAGCTACCGATCATATACATATTACTGGTGTCGAATAATTCGTTTCTGAATATTTACCATGTCCCAGTACAACAATTCCATATTTAAAATAATTAAGGATCGCTTTGGACGAGGTGCACTTATGATTGCAAGACAATACGAGAAGAAAACGTTTAAGTTATCTAAGTTCAAAAACCATTTAACTTTTGCGGTGAAGTCCTCGTGGCGGTTTACTTTTTGGTAGACATGTTTGAAACGTATTGTCTTGTGTTCTAATGCATTTAAAAAGCAGGCTGATGAAGGAGGCAGCAGCCCCCGAAAGCTACCGATCATATACATATTACTGGTGTCGAATAATTCGTTTCTGAATATTTACCATGTCCCAGTACAACAATTCCATATTTAAAATAATTAAGGATCGCTTTGGACGAGGTGCACTTATGATTGCAAGACAATACGAGAAGAAAACGTTTAAGTTATCTAAGTTCAAAAACCATTTAACTTTTGCGGTGAAGTCCTCGTGGCGGTTTACTTTTTGGTAGACATGTTTGAAACGTATTGTCTTGTGTTCTAATGCATTTAAAAAGCAGGCTGATGAAGGAGGCAGCAGCCCCCGAAAGCTACCGATCATATACATATTACTGGTGTCGAATAATTCGTTTCTGAATATTTACCATGTCCCAGTACAACAATTCCATATTTAAAATAATTAAGGATCGCTTTGGACGAGGTGCACTTATGATTGCAAGACAATACGAGAAGAAAACGTTTAAGTTATCTAAGTTCAAAAACCATTTAACTTTTGCGGTGAAGTCCTCGTGGCGGTTTACTTTTTGGTAGACATGTTTGAAACGTATTGTCTTGTGTTCTAATGCATTTAAAAAGCAGGCTGATGAAGGAGGCAGCAGCCCCCGAAAGCTACCGATCATACACATATTACTGGTGTCGAATAATTCGTTTCTGAATATTTACCATGTCCCAGTACAACAATTCCATATTTAAAATAATTAAGGATCGCTTTGGACGAGGTGCACTTATGATTGCAAGACAATACGAGAAGAAAACGTTTAAGTTATCTAAGTTCAAAAACCATTTAACTTTTGCGGTGAAGTCCTCGTGGCGGTTTACTTTTTGGTAGACATGTTTGAAACGTATTGTCTTGTGTTCTAATGCATTTAAAAAGCAGGCTGATGAAGGAGGCAGCAGCCCCCGAAAGCTACCGATCATATACATATTACTGGTGTCGAATAATTCGTTTCTGAATATTTACCATGTCCCAGTACAACAATTCCATATTTAAAATAATTAAGGATCGCTTTGGACGAGGTGCACTTATGATTGCAAGACAATACGAGAAGAAAACGTTTAAGTTATCTAAGTTCAAAAACCATTTAACTTTTGCGGTGAAGTCCTCGTGGCGGTTTACTTTTTGGTAGACATGTTTGAAACGTATTGTCTTGTGTTCTAATGCATTTAAAAAGCAGGCTGATGAAGGAGGCAGCAGCCCCCGAAAGCTACCGATCATATACATATTACTGGTGTCGAATAATTCGTTTCTGAATATTTACCATGTCCCAGTACAACAATTCCATATTTAAAATAATTAAGGATCGCTTTGGACGAGGTGCACTTATGATTGCAAGACAATACGAGAAGAAAACGTTTAAGTTATCTAAGTTCAAAAACCATTTAACTTTTGCGGTGAAGTCCTCGTGGCGGTTTACTTTTTGGTAGACATGTTTGAAACGTATTGTCTTGTGTTCTAATGCATTTAAAAAGCAGGCTGATGAAGGAGGCAGCAGCCCCCGAAAGCTACCGATCATATACATATTACTGGTGTCGAATAATTCGTTTCTGAATATTTACCATGTCCCAGTACAACAATTCCATATTTAAAATAATTAAGGATCGCTTTGGACGAGGTGCACTTATGATTGCAAGACAATACGAGAAGAAAACGTTTAAGTTATCTAAGTTCAAAAACCATTTAACTTTTGCGGTGAAGTCCTCGTGGCGGTTTACTTTTTGGTAGACATGTTTGAAACGTATTGTCTTGTGTTCTAATGCATTTAAAAAGCAGGCTGATGAAGGAGGCAGCAGCCCCCGAAAGCTACCGATCATATACATATTACTGGTGTCGAATAATTCGTTTCTGAATATTTACCATGTCCCAGTACAACAATTCCATATTTAAAATAATTAAGGATCGCTTTGGACGAGGTGCACTTATGATTGCAAGACAATACGAGAAGAAAACGTTTAAGTTATCTAAGTTCAAAAACCATTTAACTTTTGCGGTGAAGTCCTCGTGGCGGTTTACTTTTTGGTAGACATGTTTGAAACGTATTGTCTTGTGTTCTAATGCATTTAAAAAGCAGGCTGATGAAGGAGGCAGCAGCCCCCGAAAGCTACCGATCATATACATATTACTGGTGTCGAATAATTCGTTTCTGAATATTTACCATGTCCCAGTACAACAATTCCATATTTAAAATAATTAAGGATCGCTTTGGACGAGGTGCACTTATGATTGCAAGACAATACGAGAAGAAAACGTTTAAGTTATCTAAGTTCAAAAACCATTTAACTTTTGCGGTGAAGTCCTCGTGGCGGTTTACTTTTTGGTAGACATGTTTGAAACGTATTGTCTTGTGTTCTAATGCATTTAAAAAGCAGGCTGATGAAGGAGGCAGCAGCCCCCGAAAGCTACCGATCATATACATATTACTGGTGTCGAATAATTCGTTTCTGAATATTTACCATGTCCCAGTACAACAATTCCATATTTAAAAAAATTACTGAAGGCTCACCTAACAGTACGTATGTATGATAAATGACCTTCAATGGTGCCTTCTGGTCAACCAGAGTAGACATGGGTCCATAACCGACCACGTCAGTTCCTGTTATGGTCGGCGCCGTTCGTAGCAGCGCTCAAGACCCTGCCTGGTACAACCCCATTCATGTTCGCCGATGACACCTCGACGCTCTGCGCCGGCAACTCCATCGCCGTGACCCGGGACCGGGCGCAGCTGGCGGCCAACACGCTCGTGAAGTGGGCCCGCCGGAGTAAGATGGAGGTCGCGGGTCAGAAGACGCAGCTGCTCGTCCTCTCCCAGAACCCCCGAGACGCCATCGACTCACATCCACGTGGCGGGTCAACTGGTGGAAGGGGGACCTGAGCTGAAACTTCTGGGAGTGACGCTGGACAGAACGCTGAGCTTCGGCCCGCACTGCAGAAGTCTCCGTCGGCGCGTCCGGCCCCGAGCGGCCCAACTCTTTGTTTTGTTTTGTTTTGTTTTGTTTTGTTTTGTTTTGTTGGGTTAGGCCCTTTCGGTCGACAAGACCATTGCAGAGCCGGAAGGACGATAGGAATTAGGGGGAGACATTGGTCTGGGCAGGCACCCTAGTGAGTCGCCGGGGCTGAGCCCGTCCAGATGACAGGCCACCCAGCCCCAAGGCACTCACTGCACCCGGCTACGGGGTGCGCTCCCTCAGGAGCGGCGGTGCCGCTCCAAGGGAGCAGCCCGCATGAGATAAAGTTGCCTGTCCAACCCGGAATGGGGTTGTGGCGTGGAGGAGAAGGATTTCAGTTTCCTGAGGATAGAAGCACGGATAGGCCCAACTCCGACGTCTCACCGGCCGCAGCTGGGGGCTGCAAGAACAGCAGCTGCGCGCCGTCGCAAACGGCTACGTGCGCGGTGCGATAGAGCACGCGGCTGCTGCCTGGCTGCCGGCAGTGTCCAAGTCCAACATCGAGATCCTGGAGCGAGAGATGCGCGCCGCGGCGAGGATCGTCACAGGCTGCATCCACTCCGCACCACACCACGGTGTGATGGCCGAGGCTGGCATGCTGCCCGTCGCGGCACGACGTACTGCGCTAACGGCGCGTATGTTCGCGAAGGCTGCCGCGCTCCCGCCAGAGGACCCCCTCCGAGCGGTCGCCATGGCTGACCCCCCTCAGCGCCTCAAGCTGGTCACGGGGTGGCGCCAAGTAGGCCGGGAGGCCCTGCGCGAGCTACGGGTCGAGCTGCCGGTTGAGGCCCTGCTACCAGAGCGACCGCCACCGTGGACGCCCACCGGCAAGATCACCTTCAACCTGAGCATTGGCGCGCTGCCCGCCGGTGCGGCGAGGTCCACGAAGAGAGACGCAGCGCTCCACCACCTGGCGTCCATGACGCAGTGCGCGACGTGGGCGTGGACCGACGGCTCGTCGAGCGGCGGAATTCTCCGCGGTGGGGCTGGCGTCCTCATCGTCGGAGCTGATGACAGCCGCACCGAGCTCCGTGTCCCAGCGGGCACACTCTGCTCCAGCTTTCGAGCGGAGATGGTCGCCCTGCAGGTGACGCTGGACCACATCCTGGAACACCAGCGGGACGCACCAGAACCGGTCATCATATGCACCGACTCGCTGTCGGCGTTAGCGGCGCTGAGAGAGGGTCCGTCGGCACAGCGCTCGGCCAGAGGCGCTGCCATATGGAAGCAGCTGCTGGAGCTCACCGCCGGAGACCGAACGGTCACCCTCCAGTGGGTTCCATCCCACTGCGAGATCCCGGGGAACGAGTCCGCCGACGCCCTGGCAAACGAGGCTGCGACGCTGGCACAAGAAGACGTCATGCTCGATGTAGACACCATCTACCGAGCGGCAGTCCGCACCGCCAGAGACCGCGCCGCAAGGGACAGGCCGACATACCCGGACCCCGACCGCAAAGCCGCAACCGGGTGGTACAGAGAGCTCATGGGTGCAAGATGGCCATCACCTCTCACCAACATGGACAGGACGACAGCAGTAGACGTCCACCAGATCCGCACTGGGCGCTGGAGCGGCTCTGCGCAGTTTCTCCATTCTATCGGACGAAACCCATCTGCGGACTGCCCACAGTGCAGGAACCTCGACTGCCCTGCAGCTCGTTGCCCGCTGTGCGGCGAGCAAGCCGACACACCTCGACACATCCTGCTGACCTGCCCGGGACTGATGGGGGTTCGCCTCAGAATCCCGGCGGTCGGCAACATACTGCCGACGGTGGAGGAGGTCAGGCGCGGCGACACGGTGGCGGCCCTGGTGGCCGCCTTCAGGGCCCTCCAGAGCTGAGAAGCTACACCGCGGCTCTGCCGCGGATGGAGGGGATAACAACAACAACAACCACGTCAGTGACTGATGAAACACATTTTATGCACATATTCACAGAGGTAAGTAATATCGTCACAAACTGGAAGGTCACATTGAGCTACGATGTGTAAATATTGCTTGCTGCTAAAAGTATCATGAACCCATGGCCGATTCACCGGTGTTTCTTAGTGGAGGTAAGCTATGGTATTTCCGAGCATGATAAATAATGTAAATAGAGTGAACTAGGGTTACCCTCGTGCTCCGCAACGCGAAGAAGGGTTATTTTTAGTTGACCCGTGGGTATTGGGTTGGTCTGTGTCGATTTGGTTGGCATCCATTTCGTTCGATTGCTTTTTGACAGCCAAGCATTTTGTAATAAAACAAAAAAGATACATCGCATCGAGGTGCCCGTGTCGTATTATCATGCGTTCTTCTATAGAATGATTCGGAAACTGGCGTGAAGTCTTTTGAGGCCATCGATGAATTTCGCTAAAAATGGCAATGTAATGGTTTGGAACATTTACATTTCTAAGAATACTGTTGCTCATCATGCAAAAAAGAAGAGTGAATATTGGACAGAATTGAATGCTCTATCCAATGGTACCATATTCAATTGCCAAAGGTATCAGGTTATGCAGCAAAACCCGTGTAATTGATAAAGTGGCACATGATTGACAAACACCATTTTCTCCCGTGATTTGCACCACCTTGATTTGGATCAATCAGCTTTTCACAATTTTTCTATGAGAGGCGATACATTTCTCTTGCAAATAGGCGTTGTTTCAACTCGCTCCACTTAACGGTCACTTAAAAATAGAATTAATTCCAAAATCCGTCAAAAACCGCAATTTTTCCAATAAAAGCATCCTCACAGGTGCACGTGGCACGTGCCATCCTCTGTATCGTACACCATTCGACAGCCCGCTCAATTATCTACACGATGCTGTTTTCCCCGTGCCGGTCGGACCCCTGGTCACCAAAATATGGCACCGGGACCGGACCCGTGTCGGCCAAAATTAGCCGTTTTCGCCCGATTTCGCACGCTGATTTATACATGTAAAGTCTATGACGCGAATTTGCACTTTTTGAGCACGCGCCACGCGCTCCCTATCGACCCGATCGAGCCCAGACACCTCAAAGGCACGTCGCGCATCCTTGATCTATAAGTTGTGCAAGTTTCACCGCGCTACTATGCATTTCAGACCCCATGCGACCCTGTTTTTCGGCGATAATTTGTTTAATATTTATCCCATTGGCTTCAAATTTTCGCACAGCACATTTCAACTCAAGCGCCAATTTTCGCTAATAGGGTCTCTTAACATGATATCAATTGTTAGGGTACTTGTCGTTGCCTCGTAATGTTAAAATCGGCTCCGTAAATCCGTCAGTGGAGTAGATGCTATCCGTACGTAGGCGTGACGTGACAGGCACGTGACCATTAAGCTCCGCCCTCCCGGCGGACGGAGCGGTGACCTTGGCCGGTCGCGTATTCGCCAATTGTATTACACGAATCGGCCCATCAACTAGCGACATCTCTAGTGCGACGTCATAGCCATCCGCCGCGACAATGCATGCATTGAGGCTAGATTTGAGTTGAGACTTTTTTGAAATTGTATATGGCTATCAAACATGTATGTGTCACAGTAGCCGAGTGGTTAGAGTCTCGGTGTGGTGGACGAAAGGTCGGCGGATCGATTCTTGCTTTAGCGGTCTTTTCTCTTAAAAAGAAGTCGGTCGTAGACGCGCATTTTTGGCCCCTACGTTCGCACGCCAATATCGTACGCCCAATAAATCTCTGACAAGTATTCATCTGATTAAGGAATAAGTTGCAAAAGAACTGCAGTTGCAGTCTATACCTGAACTACCAATTTTGTTACGGCACTGTCGATATTCGTCAAAGTCGGAAGAGCTATTATGAAACACACTCGAATGACAACGGATTCCTGTATTATTTCATCGATCAGATAAGACATGTATAGAGATAAATTGATAACAAGACATGTATAGAGATAAATTGATAACAGCCCGCCGTGAGCATGCAACTTAACAGCCAGTCCCAAGTTATCTTCATAAAGGTCTAATATAGATCTTTTGACTTTAACTAGATTCCAACTAAGGGGACTTAGGTATCCCCCTGGCGGCTGAAATGTAAGAGTTATAGTTAGGGCATAGCTCCTATAGATGACGCTCTGACGGCTGGAAACTGATAATCTCGTCCCGTGATTACGCTAACAGCTATGCCGAACTTTTTTGTGCATGGTGATTCTTACACGAAAAGCTATGCTTACCAGCGTGCGATTTTTACTTTTCATCTTAGTTTTCGCTACTTTTAGGTACTTTACCTTGCCAAGTGCCCACCTACTTTCAAAAGGTCAGCGCCGCCCCTGTCAATGCTGCGTGCTATCACCCATTAGCAGCGAGAAATATTGATCAATGAATGGCCATTGCCCAGCACCATTTGTCTTTCCATTGGCTACATTCGCATAGTATGCAGTATGCACCATGCATTAGTGATGCCAATCACAGAAAATCAGAACACCGCTACCAAACCAAATACAAACAAAGACCATTGGAAAATACCGAAACCGAACCAATCGGTTGGACTGCAAATATCTATCTTATGCAGCATATTCATTAGAAGAATGCCTACGTCTGATTTCTTAGGTGCACGCCGTTGCAAATGTATAAAAAACGCACAATGACAGATGACACGAAAATCGAAGTCGCCGAGTGGATTCGAACCACCTACCTCTGGATGACCAGTCCGATACTCTAACCACTTCGCCACGGCGCCAACATGTTTCAAATTGCTTTAATGTCATTAAGTTAAAACCTAGCTTCAATAGACGCCACCAAGGGCGAGGACCGAAAGTATGACGCCACGCTGACGTCACTCAGGAGGCACGCTATTGGTCGGCCGATTCGTGTAATACAATTGGCGAATACGCTGGCCGGTCAGTCGGATGCGTCGTTAGGCGGCACTGGTGGACATCGATAGCAGCGCCTCTAGCGGTCACTACTGAAAGCTGGGCTGTAGGCGATGAAATACCGTCTGAGTTGTCACACGTTGAATAGGATTATAGACATCTGTCTTGTGAAAAAGTTAAACTTTTGCCTTCAATATTTCTACAGGCAATTTTAGGAGTGATCTTCACATCTTGCAAAACCGTTTAGATTATTGTATTCACTTCAATTTGTATTTGTATTTGTATTTGACAATTAAAACACTCTCCACAGTAAAATGGCTATTCCGAGTGTCGCGTCACGGTTAAAAGAAAAAACAAGTTAAGATACACTCATCAATCACATCAAACAGAACACAATTCAAATCACACATTCATCTTTCTTTCTTTCTTTCGAAGCCATTGGTCCCATCCTGCTCCATGTTGTCAATACCTGTCTTTCCACGTGTGACTATCCCGATGCTTGGAAGCACTCCCTAGTCCATCCTATCTTTAAGTCCGGTGATCCTGATCTGGTCTCCAACTACCGTCCTATTTCGATCGTCCCCACCATAGCCAAAGTTGTCGAGCGCTTAGTGCACCGACAACTTTCCGCCTACATGTCTAACAACCACCTTCTCTCTTCATCCCAGCACGGTTTTCGTCCTCTTCACTCTACCGAAACCGCTCTGCTCTCTGTAACTAATCGCGCTTTTTCCAACATGGACCGTGGCCTTATCTCCCTCCTCTGCCTTCTGGATCTTAGTAAATGTTTTGATGTCATTCCTCACTCACTGCTAGCTTCCAAGCTCCAGCTCTATGGCATCCACCCGACCTGGTTTTCCTCCTACCTCACCGGTCACACTCAGTCTGTCTGTATCTCTTCTCTTTCCGGTGACAGAGTGGTTTCGAAGCCCCTTCCTAACACCATGGGAGTCTTCCAAGGATCAGCCCTCGGTCCTCTGTTATTCACCATTTTTGCCAACGACCTCAGTCTGCACGCGCCGGACGCTCATGTGACCCAGTACGCTGACGATACCCAAATCCTTATTTCCGATACCAAGCGCAATCTTCCTTACCTCATCCAACGCATGGAGTCTACCCTCACCTCCTTGGCATCGTGGTTCCATGCCCACGGACTTAAACTCAACACGTCCAAAACGGAAATCCTCCTCCTTGGCACCCGACAGAATACCAGAGATCTTCCCCCTGTCAGCGTGCGGGTCGGTGGCGGGACCGTTCGGGAGAGCCAATATGTTAAAAACCTTGGTGTCATTTTCGACCGCCACCTTACGTGGGATGCTCATGTCAGTGACGTGGTACGTAAGTGTGTCCGCCTCCTGATCGGTCTCCGCCACCTGAGGCGCCTCCTCCCGCGGCGGGCGCTTCTTGCGGTCGTGCAGGGCCTGGTCGTCTCGCGCGTGAGATATTGTCTATCTGTGTACGGGAACGGCTCCGCGGCTAACAACGAGAGGCTACTGAAAGTTGTGAACTTTGCCACCAGAGTAGCAGCCGGTCTCCGAAAGTACGATCGTGTGTCTCGCGCGCGGGACGACCTGGGCCTGCACACACCGCGCCAGATGTGTGATGCGCAGACCGCTATCATTGCGCATAGAATCCGTGCCCTGGGCGAGCCCGAGGAGCTCGCCTCACTGTTTGTGACTTTCGCCGACGCACAGCAGTGTAACCGCCCCACTAGACAAGACCGTGACTTGCGCCCGCCAGCTACAAGAACAGTGGTCGGGCGGCGAGGGTTTGCATACCGAGCAGCCTCGCTTTTAAACTCTATGCCTAGTGAAGTGACACGGCTCGAGCCAGCGGCTTTTAAACCGGCAGCGAAACGTTTCTTTTATTTGGAGTGATTGTGCGTGTGTTAGTGTTGTGTGTGCTGTTGTTTCAGCGGATGATTGTTGTGTGCCGTGTCCCATTTGACTTCCCCAACCGTTTTATTCACTGACAATTGACACGTAATAGCCACCGTGTTGTGGAGTGTCTGCTGACGTAAATATATCATCCTTAAACACGCAGATACAACTCGGAAACAGAGCGTTTAAAAGCTCCCAGAGGGAGATGTCTAATGTCATGGGGCAGACGGTTGTACAACTGGGCTATGCTGTAGAGCAGGCGCCGCCTCCCTGCCTCGGTTCTCACGCGTGAGAGAGACAGATCAGTGTCCCGCCGGGTTGAGCGTGAGCGAAGGGAAGAGTTGGGCAGGATTTGGGAGGACATAGTATCCGGCTCTTCGGTGCAGCGTATTTTGTGGAGGAAGTTAAGAGAGTGGATTTCGTACAACTGACGGGCGGTAGGCCAGCCCAGTTCCTCTCGCACGTCCGATATGTGGTCAAATTTTCTTCGGCCGGACACAACGCGCAGCGCAAAATTGAGAACTTTTTGGAGGCGTTGTGTGTTTTTGTCCGACCCGTTTCCATAGACCGAGAGACAATATCGGACGTGCGAGAGGACCAAGGCGCTGACCACGGTTGGCAGAAGGTCACAAGGGATGTGGTGACGCACGTGGGACAGCCCAATGAGGATACCGTTGCATTTTTGGACGAGGGCCGATACGTGAGCGTCCCAGGTTAGGTGCTTGTTGAAAACCACGCCAAGGTTCCTCACCGTGGGGCCCTCACGGATCGTGTCCTCACGGAACCGAATTGAGATGGGATCCAGGCTGCGGAAATTTTGGCGCGAGCCAAAAACGATGAGCTCAGTTTTAGCTGTGTTAACTTTTAAGCCGTTGGTATGAAACCAGGCATCAAAAGAGTCCAAAATTTGTTCTAAAGTGGCGATGAGATGAGGGAGGGAATCTTTTTTGCCAGAAAGTAGAATTTGGGTATTATCAGCGTACTGCACCACGTGCGCCCCGGGAGCGAAAAGAGGGAGGTCATTGGCAAATATTTGGAACAGGAGCGGGCCAAATAAGATTTTCAAGCCTTCCTTATTGTTCTTGACGATGGTGCTGGAACTATTTTTAATTAGTGTTTCTAGCTTAGTAAAAGAATTTATTGTGCAAACGATGGAAAAACATAAAACTAAGATTTTAAATGCAATTTTATCTAACAAATAATGGTAGATTCTTTACACATAAAGGAAAAGTTGCATGCTAACTGATAATTCAAAGCTCTTGGGGCCAGATGTTTTCTTCTTTTCTTACGTCGCCCCAATGGCCGCGAATACACTTGTGATAGCGCCTATCGTGGAGCCGACGGGGCAGTAGCCGCCGCAACCAAGGCCGTATGCCGGACCGGGGCGGCTCGCATTGGACGTGGCTGCCTTGCGGTTGCCGTTGCAGTAATAACGATACAGCAGAAACTAGCGCTCGTTATTAGCGCACTAGCCTTCGGTATTGCATTTATCGCAAATTAACGTGCACCTTGTCAATCAATAAAGATATATCTACTTTAATACTAAGTTCATGGCTAGTGACTGCATTTTCGCTTGATTGAACGTCCCATTGGGGGGGGGGGGCATATGTTACCACCCTGTCGCGTTTTTTGCGTGTGAATAGAAAACCGCGGCGCGTAGCGCCGCGCCGCTTGGACTAGCTTTTTGTACATCGATTTTGGACGATGTGTGAAATTTTTGACCTCAGGTCATGTCAGGTCCAGTTAACTGACCATACCTAAAAAAAGCTTGCAATCATGTCCAGCCTGCAGTGTTTGTCAGAAAGGTTTTAAACTTGGTGGATTGAATGACGTTATGGGCGCCTACAATTTGTATATCTCGGATTTTTTATATCCGTGACCTAAGGTTAGGTCAGTGGCGTGACCTTACCATTAAAAGTCAATGGAGAAAAATGAAAATGCCTATAGATCCGTGTGTACGCGTAGGAACAGTCCAAATATTTCAGAATCACAATGGTTTGGGCCACCTGTGACGATCAAGGTGTCGTTTTTGCTGATAGCCTCTAGAAAGGTCATCCGAGGTCATTTGAGGCTACAAACAGATTTTTGCCAATAACTCGCGATTGGAAAGAGATATGACGCTGGGGATGGTCTCATTGTGTCTGTCTTGTTGAGACGCATCGCTGATATGCAGCATGACCTTTTCCGGTCAGGTCATGACCTCGACCTGAGGTCAAATTTTCAAGTTGACCTTTCAAGGTCAAATTATAGTTCATTCGACGCGTCTCGGCGAGGGGAACACGATTCTGGCAATAGAAATGTCGTGGCTTTTTTTAGTCGAACTTTTCGTAAAAACAGCTATTTTTGGAGCTTTTGCCCTCTGGAGGCTAAACCGTTGACCTGAGGTCAATATTGATAATGACCTTATCAAAAGAAGAGTTCAAAAGCTATCGATTGCTTTTCCATGCGTTTTTCTAGGTACCATAGGTCCTGAGATAGCGGCATGTTTTCTGAAAAAGATAATGACAATTGGCAAATTTTGACCTTTGATGACCTCTGGTTACCCCAATATTGCTCTAAGGTGAAGAATGACCGAAATACTTTCAAACGCACGCATTGAGAGCTATCGACTGCTTTTTACCGCGTCTTTCTAGCCCTCTTAGTTTTTGAGTTAGAGGTAGGTGGTAACATATGCCCCCCCCCCCACTAGGGCGAAGTTGGCTGAGACCGCCACTTGGGCGCGGGTTAAAAAAGGTCGTTGATGTATTTGTATTTGTATTTATTCAACAGACCGTCAACAGGCACTTGACCCACTAAAAGACGGAGTCACAAGACTAAAAACAATAAATATGGCACACACGGGCAGCATACACACGCCGGGATAAAAACGCAGATACACATGTAACTAAAATAGAAAACAATGAACAATATAATGAAATAGGCAATGAAGTGAAAATATGAAGAAAAAAATGTGTGAACGACCACTGAGCATAAGTTTTAAAATCCCATGTAAGGTGGGAAAGAAATCATGATACAAGGTAAACCAGAATAGCTGAACAAACAGTAAATATGAACACAGAGATAAACGATGTATAGGTACTTTAAAAACACGTAAAAAAGTATAAAGTGGAATGAAAAATATAAGAAAACATTAAAAATAGACATATTTAAAATCATAAAAATATAAAATCAATAAGAATCACCTACCAACAGTGACTAGTAGCCCGGAGGTGGTGGTAAGTTCGCAACGTATTTGATAACATGAGCTTTGTACACAAAAAAGCTGGTCATGAAAAAGTCGTCTTTGGAATGAGCGAGGAATGAGTTTGTCTCTCTCGCGACACGACAGACCAACCCGTTCTGGACCGTGCTGATTCGGGCGCGACTCTCAGCAAACAGTGCTGCAGTGCGCGTCGGTCGGATAGGCACGCGTAAGGGGAATCGGGATAAGAGTATCTCAGAGTTCAGTTTCTCGGAGAACCCTTTAGGAACAGGAGGTCGTGTTGGGCTCTTCGAGAGGAAAGGAACGGGACACGGAAATGCTTGGATAAATCTGGATAGGTAAGTGATGGGCAAGGATTGTTGGAGTGGTGGTTTAACCAGAGGAGAAACTTGTGCTGAATCCGATCGACGCGAACTGTGTGGGAAGTGGCTGCGCCTGCCCGATGACCGTTCCGAACTCAAGGACAGAACGTACGTTTGCGAAGTACGCAGCCAACAGAGATTTCGTATTGAATTTGGCTTTTTTAGATCCGGTTTGAAATGAGCGAATGAGAAGCCCGAGGGACCGGTTGGCTCGGGCAGCGATATGGTTTATATGGTCCGAAAAGGTCAATTTTGAGTCCAGAACAATGCCGAGATCACGAATGCTCTTGACGGACTCGAGACTGGTGCCTCCGATGCTATATTTCACTTGAATCGGCTGGCGCCGAAGAGTGGTGGTGAAGGCCTTGCATTTAGACGGATTTAGAATTAAGATCCATGTGACGCACCACTCCTGAAGGCGACACAGGTCGTCCTGCAGGAGCCGCGCGTCAGATGAGTCTTTGATTTTACGATATACTTTGAGGTCGTCAGCGTACAATAGACAGTTCGAGGTCAGGTTGTCCGGAAGGTCGTTAATGTAAAGAGCGAATGCCAAAGGAGCCAAAAGTGACCCTTCCGGCACGCCGGAAGTGACAGAGATCCATTCTGACGTTTTGCCGTTCACCACAACTCTCTGGCGCCTTCCGGAGAGATATGAGGCAAACCATTTGAGCGCTGACTGTTTTAGGTGGTATGATTGATTGAGTTTGTGAATCAAAAGCCGATGGTTGACACTTTGGAACGCTGCCGAAAAGTCTGTATAAATGGCGTCCGTCTGAAGTCCCTCCTGCATAGCTTCCCACGCCGAGCACAGATACACCGCTAAGTTTGAGGTGCACGATCTCCGAGGAACAAAACCATGTTGTTCTGAACATAGAGCCGAAGACACATGTCGGAAAAGTTGATCATATACTACTTTTTCAAAAACTTTTCCAAAGAGAGAGATGAGACTAATCGACCGGTAGTTCATGGGATTCTTTTTGTCTCCTTTTTTGAATAAAGGAATGATATTTGCCTCTTTCCAGAGTTCTGGAAAAACACCGGAGTCCAAAGAGTTGTTAAATATTTTTGTAAGTGGGACGGTCAGCTGGTCTGCACATTCTAGGATGATTTTTGCGCTGATATTGTCAGGCCCGCATGCCTTGTTTTGGTCAAGTGCCTTTAAAATTGCTGACACTGTCCCTTCTGAAACCGTAAAACGTGGCAAGGTGTCTAGAGGGTATACTGGTGCGGCAGGGAGCGTGTTTAAAGTAGGCACTACAAATTTTGTTGCGAAAGCCCGGTTCAGAAGCATCGCCTTTTCACTGTCATCATTGATGATCGCTCCTTCGTCGTCCTTTGGACAAGGAATTGAACCCGACTTTTTGCCTGTGCTCTTCAGGAAAGTCCAAAAGCGTTTCGGGTTCGTTTTTAGATCATCTGCTAACTTTCCGAGATAATCGTAGTACTTCGCACAGGCCAGGTTTTTAAATATCCTACGTTTCTCGGCGAAGTCAGCGGTAGCATCTGTGCTCGGGTTGCGGCGCATCCGTTTGTGAGCCGCCTCCTTCAGCCGGAGCGCCGCCCGAACAGCACGGTCAAACCACGGTGGGCATTTGCGATTGATAGTCACTGATGGTACGTGATCGGCTATAGCACTTTCAAGCAGAGAGTAAAACATTTCGACAGCGCTGTTGACAGGACGATCATCTAACATGCCCCAGTGAATAAGTGAGAGTGAACGGCGCAGTCCGTTGAAATCGGCTTCCTTATAATTGTAAGCCAATTGACTGTGACCTGATGCAAGACGTCGGTCAGCCTACGTCAAATTTGCAAGACAAGGTTAACAGTTACACCGTAGCATTTAAGAAGTGTGGTTGAAATATGAAATATATTATGCTTATGCGTATGCTTGAGATGGATTCATGCGATTGAACACCTTCAGAACTATCCCATTTTATAATTGGCTAGATTGAGGTCACCAGACTGACTTGACACCAGGCTTTCGTGTTGAACTGCAAATAATAGGGTTGGGACCTATCTGCATGCTCTGTATGTTTTGGTAAAATAAAAAAGCTCAGAATTTTTAATGATTTAATTTAAAATCACTTTGTTTAAAAAATGCCTAGTTAGTTCAGAAATTAATTATTTGTGGCTGAAAACAACTTGCTTCTGATTGGTCGGGCTAATCATGACGTCACATGTAGGTATATAACTGTCTGTATATTTGGCGCAGTTGAGACATACATTTTCTATGTATTTTCCTATGGTAAATCGGAGTGATTGGTCGTGTTTTCAGTGTCTCTTTATTTTGCGCTGGTATTGCGTGGCTAAGAAGTTTTATCAAGAATGGCATATACTGAAATGTTCCTTTAATAATAGAGCTTCAATATCTGTGAGTTTTATTGGCAAGCGAAAACTGATTTCGCTGTTATTTTATCTGGAAATTACTCATTTTTTTAGGTCAATATTCAAAATATTTTACGGGTACAAGTTGGCACTTCTCTTGATTTTTGCACTCAAATCGCGTGCGATTCAACTGTATTGGAACTTGCAAAGAAGCTTGGTGATTAATTAACTGTTGTTATGGCACTGTTTGCAAAGCATGGGTAATGAAACTCTGCCAAAGACTTAGCTACATAGCAATGCCTCAAGTAATACGCAGGAGGGGCAGAATTCAGAGTCCGATCGAGAAGAATCGGTGCAAATGCTACGAAGACCAGGCAGCTCTGATACAATAGCTAGTCGTCTCACTACTCTCACTCCATTAGACCAGCTGATTCCTGACAGCACCGACTCGGATGCAAAGATGGAGCTCATCTTCCAAGCCAGAAACCAGTTCTTTGATGGAAGATGTGATGCTGCCTCTGTCTCTACTTTGTTGGCCACTTTGGACGGGGCGGAGCTCCGCTCCTTGCGTGAGCGGTTATTCGCCTGTCATCCTATGTATCCTATGTATCCTATGTACATGTTTGTATGTCCTATGTATGTTTGTTTTAAAAACGTTGCAGCGGCGCTGGGAACTGCAGTCTTAGATCTGGGTATGTTTGGCATCTGCAACTCTTCATATACACATTAACCCTATTTCGGACGGGGAGACCTTTCAGGATTTTCTTGTACAATTGCCAAACGCCGCGAGACATTCAGCTCATATTTGGTGACTTTTCCTAAATGCTCATTGCGCACATCTCAGCAAAAAAAAAAAAAAAATGCCGGGTCAGGTCAGGTCAGGTAACCAGAGCGGGTTTGTTGACCCCACCTCAGAAAAGTTTGCAAACACGTCAGAGCTTGAGTTTTCACGAAGTTATTTCCTCTCATCAAGTCTTCAAAACAGTACCTGCAATATGTGTCGTTTGTATATCTCAGAATTTTTCATCTGTGACCTGAGGTTAGGTCAGAGTCGTGACCTTTACATTGCAAGCCTATGGAAAAGTATTGAAATGCGACCTGCACCTCGAGTAAACGAGTCAAAACCACCCAATTCTTTAAGAATTATGACAAATTATCTTATCTGTAATGATCCAGGTGCCATTTACTGACAGGGACACCGGAGAGGGTTATCTGAGCCGAGATCATGTGAGGTGATATCTACCATACATCAATGCTCACACTGAGAAAAAAATTGACTCCATATGGGTCAAAACTCTTGAAAATGCTCCCCTAAAAACTCCTTAAAACCATTGATAACTCCCTTTCCAGCAGAGTTATTGAGTGTGTTCTAGGGTAACTTCGAGCCTTCCTCATTTTGCGAAAGAGTTTTCAAGAGTTCTTAATGGATGGCGAAATGACTCCATGTGTGACACCCCATAACTCTGTGACGCAACTCTCCATTACTTCCGAAAAACCTTTCCCGAACGTTCCGACAGGAGTAAAAGGGGAGTTACGAAGGGGTTTTAGCATACGTCGCGAGGAGCTGCCGGTGGCCGCCATCTTTTGCGCGTAGTACACAGCACGTTGTGCGGGGCGGCGGGCGAGGTGTTAGTGAAGAGCGTGTTGACTTAGACGGACCTGACCTATATACAGTGACGGATAATTGGACCTTACTTTGGATTTAAAGGTAAGCTTAGCTGTATTTCTCATCATGCTTTTATAGTGCAAAGTGTTATAATGCTGTGATGAGAACATATGGTAACCCCATGTTCTTGATGGGCTGGAATGGTCTCTGTAAGGGTAATTGATTTGTATTGTTCCTGAGTGAAATAAAGATCGGAAACAGCATGCTCTGAGTTTCTAGGTATTGGCAAATATCATACATTATTTCCCTCGAATAAATTGCAAAGTTTGAACGTTTTTTGTCAATGATCTTAAAATCGTTCAACGAAAATGGTACGTCGCATGCCAATGAATGGTCTCTAACAGAAGAGGCTACAGGAGAGGTAAGAAAATTTCCCGTTCTGTCCGACTTGCCCTGATGCTGGCACACTCTGCTATAAAGGCGCACATAGGTCGAGCCTATGTATGTCCCCTCACACGAGGGGCAACTGAACTGATAAACTATAGCAGAGCGGCATGCTTTCGGGATCACGTCTTTAAACGAGAAAAGAGAGCCTATGCTGCGGGTGTTGCGGATAATGATCTTGGGGTTCAGGTAGGGATAAAACTTTTTTAGAGTGGACTCTACCTCAGATCTTAGTTTGTTTGATTGTTTTCCAAAAAAAGGTAGCACAAAGTACCTGTCTAGCTTGGGTAGACCCAAGCTAGACAGGTACTTTGTGCTACCTTTTTTTGGAAAACAATCAAACAAACTAAGATCTGAGGTAGAGTCCACTCTAAAAAAGTTTTATCCCTACCTGAACCCCAAGATCATTATCCGCAACACCCGCAGCATAGGCTCTCTTTTCTCGTTTAAAGACGTGATCCCGAAAGCATGCCGCTCTGCTATAGTTTATCAGTTCAGTTGCCCCTCGTGTGAGGGGACATACATAGGCTCGACCTATGTGCGCCTTTATAGCAGAGTGTGCCAGCATCAGGGCAAGTCGGACAGAACGGGAAATTTTCTTACCTCTCCTGTAGCCTCTTCTGTTAGAGACCATTCATTGGCATGCGACGTACCATTTTCGTTGAACGATTTTAAATTGGAAAGTTAGGATTACACAAGCTTTACACGTCATGGATTATATTGTTATTGCCCAATTATTTTAATATCTATACCAATGACAAATATCAAATTTGAAGGGCTTGCAAAGGAGAGCCAGAAAATAACGTCAGGTCTTGGTCACGTCAGGTCGCGTATGTCTCGTCTCGTCCATCTTGTCTCATCTGCCTACCTCTCAGTCTCCTCCCTCATTTCTTCCTTCCATCTTTCCTCGCTTCCTTTCTCATCACTCCCTCTTTCCCTCCCCTCTCTCTCCCTTTCTTTCTCCCTCTATCCCTCCCTTCCTTCCTGTTTTCCTTCCTTCCTTCCTTCATCCCTCCCTCCTTCCCTCCCTTTCTCCTTCATTATTTCCCCTTCTTCTCTTTTTTTCTTTCTCCTCCATTTCCTCCCACGCAATGTTAAGTGTACCTATAATTTCATGGTTATTAACATTTTTTCAGGGGATGAGCTGGAGAGCCTGCAGCGCATCCCGCAAGACACGTCGGAAGCCAACGGAGGCCAGCAAAATATCCATCCCACAATCGTGAAAGGAGAGCCGGACGAAGAAGACGCAGTATTCGTCGAGGCCCAGGAGGTGGTAGCGGCACCACCAGACCAAGCATTCCTGCTGTGGTAGGCCGCCTTTTGGATTCTTAACATCAAAACTCGCGACCGTGAAGCATATGGAGTGAGATCCCCGGAGAGCGTGCCGTGGCGGGATGTCGAAAGCGTTTGTTAATTTTTTAAGCCTCCCACCGCCCCGGACTATGAATACACATTTCTTGAAATATATTTTTATCTGTGCTTCGGTACACGAGCTTTGGGTGGTTACGCTATTCGTCCAATATTTATTTTCGGGGGGGGGGGGGCTGGAGTGGAGTGATGGGAAGTTTGGATGAGTTTGATGGGGAGTAACAAGAGGTATACCATGAAGCTGTAAACGGAGTTTTGGGGAATCATGAAATGGAGTAATCGGGAGTAATTATGAGGCAGTAGGAGAGTCATTGAGAGTAATGGAAGGAGTTTCAGGGAGTATGTTGTTTGTTTTGATAGGGTAAAGGAGAGTAATGAAGAGTTTTCTAAAACGGTAGGGAGAGTTACAGAGAGTTTCTCGAGGGAAGTTTTGGGGTGTAATGGAGAGTTTTAGAGGGGGTGTAATGAGGAGTACCACCTGGGAGTTTTGGGGTGTCGTTTTGGTGAACTCCCCCTGGGGGTGTCATGCGGAGTCAGGATTTTTCTCAGTGCACAATACTTACAATATTGACAATGCTTTTGCTTACAACACTTACAATACTTACGATGAGACCAGCAAGCACTCTGCCGTTACAGTTCTAACTTCTGCTTCGAAAAACGACGTTACACACATTCGCTGCCAGCATAACATGTATTGTTTGACAGTAACAAAATACAATTGACATCTGAACCCCAAACGGACCGCCATCCACTCAAATTTTATAACCCTGACCGGTCAGGGGGCGAATGGAGGTCATTTCCTGGGCATTACACTCAGCCCTTGCACAAACTATCTCACCTCACAGTGATCATTACAACAATAGCACCGACTTGATAGTGGATTTCAAAGTACTTGCATCAGCTCTTCCTGCTATTGCAGACGATCATCTCCTCAGGGTAATGTTGTTCGGGACATGAACGAAGATCGTTTTCGGAGTTTCATAAGTGCTACTGCAACAGCCTGGCACAAAACAGGACTTGTACGCTCTTCTCTGCACTTTGCCCTTCAGTATATCACAAAAGAATTGTTTAGAATCCATCTTACGCTTCTTTCACAGTCTCCCTTGCCACCGTAGGGCGTAGATAGATTGCTGTTGCTGGTAAGTTAAGGCACGGTAGATAGAAATTACCTTGGTTCTCAATGCCTTAAGTTATTTTCATAAAAAAAGAACAAATAAATGATCAATAAGATGACAGGAATGTAAACATTTTAATCGTAAAGTAGTCCAAATATTGGAATGAGCTTTTGCTTTTCAGCATCCTCCGATTCATCATCTTTATCATTTGAAAATTCGAGGTACATAAAATGTTTATCACGCGCTCATGTTAAGTGGGAATATAGTACACGGCAGACACATCAATTTTTGACCCTGAACATTTCATCCGTAAATGTTTTAGCATAGTTTAAAGTTAAAAACAGCGCGAATGGCAGAGTGAAGCAAACAACATCTTTCACCCATTGATATAACATGTAAGCTGTGGTGCGCCAGATGCGCCATTATTTGTCAACCGCAGAAGGTGACATGTGACGTAACAGCATCAAGAGCATCTTTTTTCAAGAACTTTTCAAAACAAGTTTCCTATCTTTCTTCCCCCATTTCTCTCAGCTTATTGATTTTATGAGGCAATGGTATGCACCATAAATTCTGTGAAACTAGTTTGATCATTTTCATGCATTCTTAAAAAATCGAGTTCCCAACCCCATTACCCAAGTTGCCCCAATTCGCGGCCAGCCATGCAAAACATAGCACGAAGAAGGACCGCTCCGGTTGTTTTTCAATAGAAAAACACAATTCTAACGAATAGTGTTTGTCTAATGAAACAACAACCTGCGGTTAAGATACCTGTAAGCAAGTACCCTACTGCCTCACTATTGGAGAGCTTGAAATGTTACTTTAGTTTAACAAAAAGACGCGATTTCTTTACTAGCCTATGCGCTTGTTTACCTTATTCAGATGTCACATTTCTATACCATGCGCAATAAATCGCACATCACATTTCTGCTCCCTTCTCAACGCTTCCCGAATAACAAACACAGCTCGTGGAGCGATGTCTGAGGCAATCGGAAGTGCTCGCGACTAATAATCCTACTCTGTTTTTTTTTCTGCATAGTTAGGTATAACAGCGTCTTCAGAAACAGCAATTGACGCAGCCAGCCGTATTGATATTTTCGAGTAGTGCAGAGGCTTCGCATGATGCCATAGGTGACAGAATAGTGAGTGGCACGACCTGACCATGAGGTAGGCGCCAGACTGTGCATTCATTCAGATATTCAGATAGTGCATGACTCTGCTCTCTATTTATTGTTGGTTCTGGGGAGGTTAATATCCTCATTTTGATTATTCTTCATATTCTGAGCTGGATCGGTGTTGTGAAAAACTGGGTAACTGCTTTTAATTGAGCTGTTAAGTATGATGGTGATGCATGCGAGTTGTTCGAGCCCTCTGTATGTAAGTTAGGATGTTCCTCAATTCAACCCTACCCTACCCTACCCTACCCTACCCTATCCTACCCTACCCTACCCTACCCTACCCTACCCTACCCTACCCTACCTTACCCTACCCTACCCTACCCCTACCCCTACATTACCCTAACCTACCCTACCCTACCCTACCCTACCCCAACCCTACCCTACACTACCCCAACCCTACCCTACACTACCCTAACCTACCCTACACTACCCTAACCTACCCTACCCTACCATACTCTACCCTACCCTACCCTACCCTACCCCTACCCCTACCCTAACCCTACCCTAACCCTACCCTACCCTACCCTACCTACCCTACCCTACCCTACCCCTACCCTACCCTACCCTACCCCTACACTACCCTACCCTACCCCTACACTACCCTACACTACCCTACCCTACCCTACACTACCCTACCCTACCTTACCCTACCATACCCTACCCTACCCTACTCTACCCTTACACTACCCTACCCTACCCTACCCCTACCCATACCCCTACACTACCCTAACCTACCCTACCATACCCTACCCTACCCCTACCCTATCCTACCCTACCCTACCCTACCCCTACCCTATCTCTACCCTACCCTACCCTAGCCTACCCTACCCTACCATACCCTACCCCAACCCCTACCCTATCCTACCCTACCCTACCCTACCCTACCCCACCCTACCGTACCCTACCCTACCCTACCCTACCCTACCCTACCCTACCCTACCCTACCCTACCCCTACCGCTACCCTACCCTACACTACCCTACCCTATACCCTACCCTAAACTACACCACCACCGACAGTCCAAGTTTCAGCTAAATCGGCCCAGAAACGGCTGAGATATTGCAAAAACAAATTAATTGTATTTACTGGCGAATCCTCTTGGCGAGCGGTGCCTTGTGTCGGCTTTCGTTGTCAAAGGTCAATGGCCTTCCGGCTCTGATGCTTTTCACTCAGTTTTTTTAAGCGAACAACTGAACCTAAAGCACGTGCCCTCTACTCGGCGCCTGTCGCGGCCCCATCACGTGCACACCGCTGAACCCACACACTCGAAAATTTAATACGACAAATGAGTGCATGCGCTCGACTTGGCGTGAAAATTTCACCCCCGTAGCCCTCACCGTTCCCGAGCAATAGCCTGTTTTTGCCGATTCTAATGCTAACCCTATGGCGCACATGAGCACGCGCCACGGGCGCACCCCCGGCCGCATCGTGCCCAAAATTTAATTCAACCTGTTGAATGACGTGACCCATGACATGGTAAACATTTCACCCTCCTGCGTCAATCGACGGCTTTGCAATAAGCCTTTTTGGGAGTAACCCCGACGGCGGCGGCGGACTTTTTAGGATTTATAATAGTAGACTACCCCTACCCTAACCCTGCCCTACCCCTACTCTACCCCTACCCTACCCCTACCCTACCCTTCCCTACCCTACTACCCTACCCTACCCTACCCTACTACCCTACCCTACCCTACTACCCTACCCTACCCTACCCCTACCCTACCCTACCCTACCCTACCCTACCCTACCCTACCCTGCCCTACTACCCTACCCTACCCTACCCTACCCTACCTAACTCTACCCTACCTAACTCTACCCTACCCTACCCTACCCTGCCCTACTATACCCTACCCTACTACCCTACCCTACCCTACCCTACCCTACCCTACCCTAGTCCCTACCCTACCCTACCTTACCCTACCCTACCCTACCCTACCCTTACACTACCCTGCCCTACCCTCACCCTACCCTACCCTACCCTACACTACCCTAACCTACCCTACCCTACCCTACTCTACCCTACCCTACCCTTACAATACCCTAACCTACCCTACGCTACCCTACCCTACCCTACCCTACCCCTACAGTGGCGGATCCAGGATTTTCACTGGGGAGGGGCTGCAGGTCATAATTGGGCGCCACGCCCCGGATGGGCGCCATAGTCGCATCGTATTGGCGCTGAAATATTGGCGCCCAGTGGCCCTGACAAGAGGCGCCCAGGATCAGTATGTACAGTGACACCACACGATTGGAAATATCGGTGCGGAGCGTACTGAAACGACGTTATTCGACTGATTTTTGCATCCTAGACCTAGTATGCGGCACTCCGATGAGTTGCGAATTGAAAATTGGCGCCACTGCGCCTTCGGCGCAGTGGCGCCAGTTTTCCTTGGGTGGGGGCTGCCAGCCCCCGCAGCCCCCCCCTGGATCCGCCACTGTACCCCTACACTACCATACCCTACCCTACCCTACCCCTACACTACCCTACCCTACCCTACCCTTACACTACCCTACCCTACCCTACCCTATCCCTACCCCTACATTAACCTACCCTACCCTACCCTACCCTACCCTACCCTACCCTACCCTACCCTACCCCTACACTACCCTACCCCTCCCCTACACCTACACTACCCTACCCCTACCCCTACCCTACCCTACCCTACACTACCACTGACAGTCCAAGTTTCAGCTAAATCGGCCCAGAAACGGCTGAGATATAGCAAAAACAAATTAATTGTATTTACTGGCGAATCCTCTTGGCGAGCGGTGCCTTGTGTCGGCCTTCGTTGTCAAAGGTCAATGACCGGCCGGCTCTGATGCTTTTCACTCAGTTTTTTAAGCGAACAACTGAGCCTAAAGCACGTGCCCTCTGCTCGGTGCCGGTCGCGGCCCTAATGCTAACCCTATGGCGCACATGAGCACGCGCCACGGGCGCACCCCCGGCCGCATCGTGCCCAAAATCTAATACGACCTGTTGAATTACGTGACCCACGAGCCGTGAAAATTTCACCCTCGTGCGTCAATCGACGGCGTTGCAATAAGCGTTTTTGGGCGTAACCCCGACGACGGCGTGGGCGGACTTTTTAAGATATATAAATAGTAGACTAGAGGTACAGGTTTACGCGATAACTATGTTTTAATTTATGTTATGTTACGGGTGCATTAGTTTTGGGTGATTGGCTTGTATTTTTAGCTGTATTATTTGGGCAGATTTGGGTAGCTATTTTTAATTGAACTGTAAGGGATGGTGATAGTTGCGGGGTGTTCAAGTGTTTTGTATGTTGGGCCCTTTTTGAACTCAACCCTACCCCTACCCTACCCCTACCCTATCCTACCCTACCCCCTACACTACCCTAACCTACCCTACCCTACCATTACCCTACCCTACCCTACCCCTACCATACCCCTACCCTATCCTACCCTACTCTACCCTACCCTACCCTACCCTACTCTACCCTACCCCACCCTACCCTACTACCCTACCCTACCATATCCTACCCTACCCTACTACCCTACCCTACCCTACCCTACCATACCCTACCCTACCCTACCTACCCTACCCTACCCTGCCCTACCATACCCTACCCTACTACCCTACCCCTACACTACCCTACCCTACCCTACCCTACCCTACCCTACCCTACCCTGCACTACCCTACCCTACTACCCTACCCTACTACCCTACCCTACCCTACCCTACCATACCCTACCCTACCCTATTACCCTACCCTACTACCCTACCCTACCTTACCCTACCCTACCTTACCCTACCCTACCTAACTCTACCCTACCCTACCCTACTACCCTAACCTACCCTACCCTACCATACCATACCCTACCCTACTACCCTACCCTACCCTACTACCCTACCCTACCCTACCCTACCCTACCCTACACTACCCTACCCTACCCTACCCTACCTAACTCTACCCTACCCTACCCTACTACCCTAACCTACCCTACCCTAACCTACCCTACCCTACCATACCATACCCTACCATACCATACCCTACCCTACTACCCTACCCTACTACCCTACACTACCCTACCATACCCTACCCTACCCTACCCTACCCTACCCTACCCTACCCTACCCTACCCTACCCTAACCTACCCTACCCTACCCTACACTACCCTACACTACCCTACCCTACCCCTACACTACCCTAACCTACCCTACCCTACACTACCCTACCCTACCCTACCCTACCCTACCCTACCCTACCCTACCCTACCCTACCCTACCCTGCCCTACCCTACCCTACCCTACCCTAACATATCATACCCTACCCTACCCTACCCTACCCTACCCTACCCTACCCTACCCTACTACCCTACCCTACCCTACCCTACCCTACCCCTACACTACCCTACCCTACCCTACCCTACCCTACCCTACCCTACCCTACCCTACCCTACCCTACCCTACCCTACTACCCTACCCTACACTACACTACCCTACCCTACCCTACCCTACCCTACCCTACCCTACACTACCCTACCCTACCCTACCCTACCCTACCCTACCCTACCCTACCCTACCCTACCCTACCCTACCCTACCCTACCCTACCCTACCCTACCCTACCCTACCCTACCCTACCCTACCCTACCCTACCCTACCCTACCCTACCCTACCCTACCCTACCCTACACTACCCTACCCTACCCTACTACCCTACCCTACCCTAACCTACCCTACACTACCCTACCCTACCCTTGTAAACTGTGGGGAGACGGTCGTCCCAGTTTACAGTCATCCGATCGTGGTGATCGGGAAGCGTGTTCCGTTCCGAGCCACTCGTCAGCCACCGGGGCTCTTCATGTCGCCCTCGCTTCCTCGTCTTCCGTCTTCCTCCAAAGAATTGTGTCGATGAGTAGAATAGTGTGCATTTACAAAAGTGAAGTGAAGTGAAAATGAGGTTTTAAGGCGTCCCTGTCCATTGGACATTCGGCCGCCTGTAAAGAATCTGTTTGCTAGAAAAATATCGAATTGCTTGAATTTTGATATTGCAAGTGCTCATTTACTTCAATTAAGTGTGTGAGTTCTAAAATTTTGACCTTTAAAGTGCTCGGTAACGCGTTGTGGGTTTCTTGGGAGGTGAGTGGGATCCTGGGACTTACTTTACCTACTGTTAGAATTAGTTTTACGTTATAGTTACTTTAAAGGGTTGTTAAGATACCATTTTGTCCTCCATCAAGACAATAAATTCGATTTGGGATTAATTTTGCCATGGTGCCGGCACATGGCCTACTCTTCACGAACTACACCATGGGTTCTTTATCGTGCGGGTTAGGAGGCAATCCCCACACCCCCTCTCACGCCGGGTGTCGCGTTCACCCTACAATGCCGGGTGGTGCATGGGCCTAAATAATTATTGTCTGAAGGACTAGACTGCATGGCCATTTAACAACTTCGAAGAGGTGAAGACCAGTTTGCCTCTCTTAATTTTGAATCTCTCCTGTCTGCGCGTGACTGGCACCAAGCTTGGACCAGCGCACGGCTGAGTGGTGTGGTGAATGTCGGCCGGCGTAACTGGCACCAAGCTTGGACTAGCGCCCGGCTGAGTGGTGTAGTGAGTATCAGCCGGCGTATCTAGCACCAAACTTGGACCAGCGCACGGTTGAGTGGTGTACTGGGTGTCAGCCGGCGTAACTGGCACCAAGCTTGGACCAGCGCACGGCGGAGCCAGGATAATTCTCGAGTGTGATTACCGCTAAGTCAACTGTTGGGATGTTGGGCACGGCACTTAACTGTTCGTTTATGTGTGCTTCAGAGTGCTCCTGTTAGCTTAGTGTCTTGTAAATATCTGAAGAGAAGTGCTAATAGCTCTGGGTGTCTGTCACCTAAAAGCTGGTCTAAGCTCAACGTTACGTTCTCCTGCCGACAGAAGGCAATAATGTGTTGTCGGTGGAGGTTGAAGTGAGAGCACTCTAGCAGGATGTGTTGAACTGTAGGCACTGTGTTGACATTGCAGAAGGCACAAATGTTATATTGTTGTGGTTCTAGCCATGGTGCGTTGAGTCTGGTGCGTCCGGTTCTAAGTCTGGTGAGCATTACTTCCTTTTGCCTTGTGTTTTGTTTTGAGGTCGCCCAGAAGCCTAATCGGGGTTTGATTGAGTGCATGTGTGCTGGTCCTATCTCGTCCCATGTCGTTTGTCGTAGTTGTTGTATATATTTACAAAATTTCATATTTCACTATTGTACATAAAACACGGACGTTAGACAAAACGTTGAACTGCGCGCATGCGCCTAACGCTTCTGGCCAGGCGGTCTAGCCAGCACCGTGCTACATGCGCAGTGTGTTGGCGCGGATATGTACACAAGCGGTGGCACACCGACACGGCGACACCTGCGCAGCAGGTGTGCGCGGCTGTAGGAAACTCCTACACTACCCCCTCCCTAGACGGGTCGCGAGTGAACGTGACGCGTCGAGATTGGTCTGGAGGCCGTACTTCGCGATCGGGGCGCGAGCGCAGGATGGATCGCAGCGGAGCTGGTTCTGGTGTTGCTGCCCTCGGAGATGGGTGTTCTGCAGGCGGCGAGTCTTGCGGCAGCAGCTCCATGCTGTCCGACTGAGCAGCTGATGGTGGCACAGTCGCAGAGGCAGGAGACTGCTGCGCAGGTTGGTGTGGCGTCTCTTCCGGAGACGCAGGCTCGCAGTGGTCGATGTCGCTGGTTGGCGCGCTGGCGGCTACCGGCTGCTTGTTGGGTGGAGCTGGCGTCGGCGTCGGTCGCTTCGGTAGGTTGCCGCGAGGAGATGCGCTGAGTGAGGCGTCAGCGTCGATCTGGTGCTGCTTGGCAGTCTTCGTGTTCCGCACGAAGAGAAGTGTTGCGGCGGCAGATGCTTTTGCCCGGCTGCACGGAGGTTCGCAGCGGCGGGCCTTGTTGCCGAAACGCTGGTGGTACCAGCAGACAGAGCTGTCTGGGTACATCGGCGTCGGAGGGCCTGACGGGAGAGGCGTCTTACGGTCGCGTTGATGAGTCCGGTCGCGGCGGAAGAAGCTGCACGGCGCTTTGCAACGGCGTGCCCTGGTGCTGAATCGCTGGTGGTACCAGCAGACGGCGTCATCTTTGTGCGTCGGCGTCGGAGAGCACGCTGGTGTCGGCAGCCGTGATGGGCGAGGCGCTGGGCGACGGCGGGAATGGCTCCGGCCACGATCCCGTCGCATAGCGTCTTGCAGGCGTCGGTTGCTGGCTTGCAGGCGTCGGTTGCTGGCCTCGAGGTTTTGAATCCTCACGGTGAGAGCCGCGATGGTAGTAAGCTGGGCTGTTAACCGGTCTGCTGCATCCGGTTGATGTGTAGGCGAGCCGAAGTTGGTTGCGGGAGGAGCGGTGTGCTGCCGGGTGGCGTCGCTCGACTCCATGGCGTGGTGCGCGAGTAGCTCGGATCACGTCGGGGTCACCAGTGTAAACTGCGGGAGACGGTCGTCCCAGTTTACAGTCATCCGATCGTGGTGATCGGGAAACGTGTTCCGTTCCGAGCACTCGGTGAGCCACCAGGGCTCTTCATGTCGCCCTCGCTTCCTCGTCTTCCGTCTTCCTCCAAAGCCTTGGCGCCGATGAGTAGAATAGTGTGTATTTACAAAAGTGAAGTGAGTGAAAATGAGGTTTTAAGGCGTCCCTGTCCATTGGACATTCGGCCGCCTGTAAAGAATCTGTTTGCTAGAAAAATATCGAATTGCTAGAATTTTGATATTGCAAGTGCTCATTTACTTTAATTAAGTGTGTGTGAGTTCTAAAATTTTGACCTTTAAAGTGCTCGGTAACGTGTTGTGGGTTTCTTGGGAGGTGAGTGGGATCCTGGGACTTACTTTACCTACTGTTAGAATTAGTTTTACGTTATAGTTACTTTAAAGGGTTGTTAAGATATCCCGCGCGGGGCTGGGGTCTCCAGCCGAACGCGCGGGGCTGGGGGGGGGGGGGGGGGGTAAATTTTACCCCCCCCCCTGTCATCTCCCGAACTAACGGTCCGATTTGGAAAATTCAAACGCCAATCGAAAGCTCTCATCACGAACTACTAAAAACATGTACTTAATTTAAAGTTTGAGGTCAAGGTCAAGGTCAGGTCAAGGGTACAAATTGCAAGTTTCTACAGTATTGGCCTTGCACCGTAGTTGCCGAAGAATGGAGTAATGGACTGAGACTGATCGCCCAAAACGTGTTCTTAGGCTACCAAGACAATATTCGTTGCATACAATATCATTCAGAGGTCAAGGTCAAGGTCAGGTCAGGTCAGGTCAGGTCACCAAAAAACAAAATATAGAAAAGGGCATGTGCGACACATGTTTTATGGGTCATTTTACTCATAGAATTCAATAGGCACACTCCATAAGTGATATGGACCACCTCTGGATGAATTTCAGGTCGAGGTCAGGTCAAGGTCAGGTCAAGTGAGGTCAAATTTTGAAGTTGGTTTTTAAGGCCTAAAAAGGTGTCTATCTGATGCAGTTTTTCACGGCGAATCGAATGGTGCTATTTTTGTTTCCGTACGAGGTCTACAACTTCCAAAAAAGTCATTTTTCAAAAAAAAATTGTGTGTCGTGACGTCATAAAATTTTGAATAACTCCCACATTTTTGAACTGATTCTTCTAAAATTTGGTATGTAGGTGCACATATACCACTTCTCTGACATATATTCCGGTTTTTTCGATAGACTCAAAATTTTGGATTTTATAATGATTTTCCCAAAAAAGTCAGTTTTTTGAAAAAATTTAGGCCAAAATCCAAAATTTTCAAAAAACCGAGATAGCCATTTGATAGACAAAGTAAAATTACGTATAACCTTTTTTGTTACGTCTTGATTCCTTTAAAAATGAAGATGTTAGCGGCGTTTGAACTTTTGCCGTTTTTGAGGCGAAAATGACGAACATGACGTCACTAAAACGTCAATTTCTCAAAAAATTTCCGACGGATTTCGCTCAAATTTTCAGGAAACGTGTCAAATTGATGTAAGAAAAGGTACTGAAAGTTTGGCGGCGCTGCGCGCCGCCGTTTTTGAGATATCGCAAAAATTCGCGAGGGGGGGTAAAATTTACCCCCCCCCCCTAGCCCCGCGCGGGATATCACTTTGTCCTCCACTTTGACAATAAATTCGATTTGGGATTAATTTTGCCATGGTGCCGGCACATGGCCTACTCTTCACGAACTACACCATGGGTTCTTTATCGTGCGGGTTAGGAGGCAATCCCCACACCCCCTCTCACGCCGGGTGTCGCGTTCACCCTACAATGCCGGGTGGTGCATGGGCCTAAATAATTATTGTCTGAAGGACAAGACTGCATGGCCATTTAACAACTTTGAAGAGGTGAAGACCAGTTGGCCTCTCTTAAGTTTGAATCTCTCCTGTCTGCGCGTGACTGGCACCAAGCTTGGACCAGCGCACGGCTGAGTGGTGTGGTGAATGTCGGCCGGCGTAACTGGCACCAAGCTTGGACTAGCGCCCGGCTGAGTGGTGTAGTGAGTATCAGCCGGCGTATCTAGCACCAAGCTTGGACCAGCGCACGGTTGAGTGGTGTACTGGGTGTCAGCCGGCGTAACTGGCACCAAGCTTGGACCAGCGCACGGCGGAGCCAGGAGAATTATCAAGTGTGATTACCGCTAAGTCAACTGTTGGGATGTTGGGCACGGCACTTAACCCGCGAGTTGCTGGGGGGGGGGGGGCGTTAAACGCCCCCACTTTTTTCGCCGGGCCATAGCATAAAAACGGCGCGCCGCAGGCGCGCCAAATTTTGGGTACCTGTAGGGAATTGATTGAAGTTTATTGTGACAAAGTTTCAAAAAAATCGGTCGGAAAATTTTTGAGATATCGAGGTTTTAGTGACGTCATGATTTCTGAGTTTTCGACCAAAAACGGCATATGTTCAAAAAATCATATAAAATCACAAAATAGACATACAGACATGCCGTAAACGCCATTAGACTGCCAATACCATGATCAATCAAATGGCTATCTTCGATTATTGATTATTGTTCCACATTTTCCAAAATCTTGAACTGAATCTTGGCAATTTTTCGTGACTACTTCACGACCATTATACATGAATTTCTTAAATTGAAGTTTTTGAGCCAAACACGTACACATATGATAAAATGAATGTCACCATCGTGTTCTACGCCCCAAATTACCTATAAAACATGTGTCACAGGCTGCGAATATCAGTTTTGATTTTCGGGGATATGTGCCTACCCGGTTGACCTGACCTTGACCCTGACCTATGCTTGACTGACCCCTATATGGAGCTGACACTCTTGTAGGCCTTATAGGGTGGATTGTGCACCGTTTTGACAGAGTTTATGGCGAGAGGCGCCCATTGCGAAGTCCTGAAGTCCATGCTACTGAAAGCCCGATTTCAGGTATTTGACCTGACCTTGACCCGACCTGTGACCTCAAAATTCAACTTTAAAGTACTCATCTGAAGCGTCTCGTCGCGCTCTTTCGTTTGCCGCCTCGTGCGTTTCGCTGCGCCTATTGGTTCTCGAGTTATCGGCTGGGGGCGTTTAACGCCCCCCCCCCAGCAAACGGTGGGTGGTGAAATACCCCAGCAACTGCCGGGTTAACTGTCCGTTGATGTGTGCTTTAGAGTGCTCCTGTTAGCTTAGTGTCTTGTAAATATCTGAAGAGAAGTGCTAATAGCTCTGGGTGTCTGTCACCTAAAAGCTGATCTTTTCATATTTCACTATTGTACATAAAACACGGACGTTAGACAAAACGTTGAACTGCGCGCATGCGCCTAACGCTTCTGGCCAGGCTGTCTAGCCAGCACCGTGCTACATGCGCAGTGTGTTGGCGCGGATATGTACACAAGCGGTGGCACACCGACACGGCGACACCTGCGCAGCAGGTGTGCGCGGCTGTAGGAAACTCCTACACCCTACCCTACCCTACCCTACCCTACCCTACCCTACCCTACCATACCCAAGGGCGGCGACACCGTGGGGGCAGTGGGGGCAGACTGCCCCCACTGGCAGGAGGCCGTGGGGGCAAGACTATGTTTTTGCCCCCACAAAATTTGGCTGATGTTGAAAAGGGAAGAGAAGAGCAGTGCAACATTCATGATAAGCGGTTATAGTACGCCTGTTTTTGACGGTCCCCGTATCAAGTGCATCAGCAAAACGTTCGTTCTCGGACCGTCTGTCGCATATCTCCTATTCCCACTCATTCTCCTACTCATGTTCATTCACCGTGATTGACTCCCGACAAATCATCGCCGTCACTTGCTGGCTGTGCGTCCAGTTAGCGATGAACATTGGCTACAGACTGGTAGGCCTCAATCACCCTTAATCGTCGAGAATGGTCACGTGCTGACTAAATACTAAGACGTACCCGTATCGGAGACCTCTATGTTGCGGCGTTAGCCGTCTCTGTAGGAAGCGGGCTCTCTAGCAAAAGCTATTTTGTCTACAGAAATTAGTTACTGTGGAGCATATTGCTACCAGCCATGGCAACCACGTAAGCTCAGTTACGAACCAATTTCAGCGTGTCTTTAAGCAAGAGAGCCTATAAACGTAAAATTTAGGTGAAAACGAACTTATGGGACACCCTGTTGATATCCACACCAATCTCACGTGCTTTTAAGCATTTTTGGGATGTTTCGGTTGGTTTCAGGTTCAGTCCGAGCTCAGTCTGGGTTTCGGTGGTTTTGCCCGGTGTGTGCCCTCAGTTCCGTTCATCCAATTCTGGCCCAAGGCAACGCAAGAGCGCTGCCGGCATCTAGTAATTAAGACATGTTTTCCCATCCTGAGGCTCTTAAATGAATGCTTCGAGCAAAATGGATGCCAGAATCGTGATCAGCGGCTACGAAATCATCACAAAGGACTTTTCATGTGTCAAAGTCAACCAAAGGTCATTCGAGGCAGGGGCCCGGGAACGATTTTGAAGTTGGGGGGCGAGCCTAAAATACCTGACATGATGCATATGAAACAGTAGGGGTCTAGGGGGACACGTACCCCCCCCCCCATCGGGTTCAAAGGGACCCTCGGGTCCGAGGGGCCCTGCGGCGCCATTTGACCGCTGAAGGTTAACGATGGCCATATTACTACTCAGAAGGGCCCATGGAGCTCGTTAGATCACCTCATGGGCCCTAAATAACCACACTAAGATCTCCATAAGGGTCCCACGCCAGCTTCTAAGGGCCTCTTGCGGCTTTAAAGGGCACCTCGGTGGTCTCCAAAGGCCCGTTACTGGCCTCTGAGAGGTCTTACTGGCTTATGAGAGGCCAGTTCTAGTGGCATTTCCCGCCTGTGATGGTCCCACACTTATTTTTCTGAGGGCCCCATAACGGCAACTGTGGGGCCCTCGTCGGCACCTATGAGGGCCCACACCGGTGTCTCTGAGGCATAGGTGGGCATCGTTCCCCAAAATTGTAACTTCGTTACTCGTTCCTCCGTTCCCTCAAAACGTGAATTCCGTTACTCGTTCCTCCGTTCCTATGCATATAATGTAACGGAAGTTCTTTTAGTCCGTTACTCCGTTACAGCAAAATAAAAAACGTTAAAATGTGGTGTATTTCACACATTTTTGAGACCATTCTGACACAAACTAAACCTACCGAGAAAGCGGAATGCCCACCAAATCTACCAAGACAGTGGGCCCTGATTGGACACTAAACCTTGGAACGTCTGGTGGTACTGATGCGCATCACTTGTCCCCGGCCAGATGCCGGTTGCCCTTCACCAATACCTACTAGACGTTCCAGGTTGGCAGCTGAGAGCATAGGCGGCGGAACGGGGGGGGGGCACCGGCGCACCGTGCCCCCTTTGATTTTGGCATTTTAACATTAGCCCTATGTTCGTTGCATGGAAAGAATGGGACCAAAAGTCGGCAGTGCCCCCCCCCCCTCTCCCTTAATTGAAGATGTTCCGCTGCCACTTTCTGAGATGGTAGCTCTTTTTGCACGTAGCACATCTTTTCCCATTGACTGAGAACATGCGCTCTACTGAGGCGCTTGAAGGGACGCCCGTGTTGAACTTTGCGAACACATACTGCAACGCCGGCTCATTGCGGAAGGCCAGTACACTGTACACTACACTGAGGCCATCTTCCGTCTTCAAGTCAGGGCTGCTCAATAATCCACTATTCCGCTGCTGCATTAATGTCTGTGGGTTAGCTGAAAGATCAACCCGCTCGGACAACGAAAAGTAACGGAGGAACGAAGGAACGGACTAAACTGTTAACTTGTAACGGAGGAACGAACAACCAATGTAACGGAAGTTACTTGGTCCGTTACCCTTTTTAAAATGTAACGAGTCCGTTCCTCCGTTCCTAAAAATTGTAACGGCGTTCCGGAACGGAGGAACGGAGGAACGGATCGTGCCCACCTATGCTCTGAGGGTTTCACACCCCCAACTCTGAGTGCATACATGACCATTGCCTATTAAAGCCCTATATCGGCGGCTCTGAGGACCCAACCAACACCTGCGCATCTAAAGGCCACCCACTGGTGACTTTTGAGGGCCCCACACCGGTGACTCTGAGGGCCCCACCGGCGTCTGACAGTACCATGCTGGTCTCTAAGGACCCCACAGGACTTCTTCTGCCGGCCTAAGGACCCCTTGCTGGTCACTGATACCCCCTGCCGGCTTGTAGAGAGTTCGCGTCAGCAGCTCTAAAGGCCCCACACCCGTCTGTAACGGCTCCACACCAGCGTCTATGAGGGCCCACATCAACGCCTGTAAGGACCCTCATCGGCGCCTCTGAGAGAATCTATATACTGCACCTCTGAGCGCCCACACCGGCACCTGCATGACAGCCCCACACCGGTGCCTCTAAAGGCCCCTTACCGGCGGCTCTGAGGGCCCAAGGCCGGTGATTCTGAGGGTGCTACCGAAAATCGAAGGCACCACACAAGCCCTTAGTCTCGCTGAGTTTTAATCCCATACCGGTTCTCCGAGGGCGCCACGTCAGTGCACTCATTGCCCCACGCCCCTCCCTCACACCCGGAACTAGGTTATAACTATAGCAACGATTTTACCACCGTTGTACGTTAGGTATGTATTTAATCTCAAAGTTGACTCAAAATGGTCCAGTATAAAATCTGGCCTGCCAAACTTATGGCCAAGGTCATGCCCAAATCAAAGCGGGATGACAACAGCAGATGTTGTTAAATCGATACTGTATCAGCAGAAACCATTCAGATGGCAAGGAACATGCCGTGTGTTGATGTTAAGATGTATAAAGGAAACGAGAAGGAAAGAAGTCCGGATAAGGGAGGAAACATCTTTTCTCGCTGCCCCAATGTTGAGGGGGCGCCGCCCCCTCGGCTCCCAAGTTGGGGGGGGGGCAAGCGCCCCCGCTGCCCCCCCTGTTCCCGGATCTATAAATTTCGAGGTCACATGAGAACCATAATAATTTTGAATGGCAACATCTGAGGGGCAAGGTGCTCATGGATTCTGCAGATTGGCGTATCAGACAACAGTCGGGTCACCTCAAGCTTGCCCCCACTGGCAAAAATTCGTGGCGCCGCCACTGACCATACCCTACCCTACCCCTACCCTACCCTACCCTACTCTACCCTACCCTACCCTACCCTACCCTACCTTACCCTACCATACCATACCATACCATACCCTGCCCTGCCCTATCACCGACAGTCCAAGTTTCAGCTAAATCGGCCCAGAAACGGCTGAGATATTGCAAAAACAAATTAATTGTATTTACTGGCGAATCCTCTTGGCGAGCGGTGCCTTGTGTCGGCCTTCGTTGTCAAAGGTCAATGACCTGCAGGCTCTGATTATTTCATTTCCACTCAGTTTTTTTAAGCGAACAACTGAGCCTAAAGCACGTGCCCTCTGATCGGCGCCGGTCGCGATTCTAATGCTAACCCTATGGCGCACATGAGCACGCGCCACGGGCGCACCCCCGGCCGCATCGTGCCCAAAATTTAATACGACCTGTTCAATTACGTGACCCACGAGTCGTCAAAATTTCACCGTCCTGCGTCAATCGACGGCGCCGCAATAAGCCTTTTTGGGAGTAACCCCGACGGCGGCGGCGTGGGCGGCGTGGGCGGACTTTTTAAGATGTATAATAGTAGACTAGAGGGACAGCATTACGCGCAGCGTAAAGAGGGACAGCATTACGCGCAGCGTAAAGAGGGACAGCATTACGCGCAGCGTAATGAATCAATTTTCATTAAAATTGGCCCAGTAGTGGCCGAGTTATTGCCAGAATAAATGTTGCGTCTCCTCTTGGCCGGCGGTGCTCTGTTCCGGTATTCATTGCCAAAGGTCAGTGACCTTCCGGCTCTGATTTCACCCAGTTTTGCAAACGAAGAAACTGAGCCTTAGGCGCGTGCCGTCTGCTCGGCGCCGGCCGCGGCCCAAAATGCTGCAAAGATGCGCCCGCCACGTGCACACCGCTGCACGCACCCCCTCCAAAATTGAATACAACAAACAGATGGACGCGTCCGACTTACGTCGAAAATTTCACCCCCGTAGCCCGCACCGTTCCAGAGCAACAGCCCGCCAAGCCTGACTGACGCGTCACATACATACATACATACATACATACATACATACATACATACATACGGACGTTTTGATTTTTACATATGCATGGTGTGTCAAAAGTGGAAATAGCCGCCCGGCTTTAGTTCGCCAGCCTTGTCAATAGATGCCAGTACCACAACATGGGCAGCGGATCGTGCAATTGACGTCAAGTTTTCATTATCTGCTAAGAATTGAATGGCGGATCTTTTCATGCAAGAATCAAGTAAATCGGTCCACAACTTTTCTAGCAACAGAGATATGAAGTCAAACACCCTGCCAGAGCGGCGGCGCGGCGGCCGGCGGCAGCCGCTACGCGCCGCCTGGGAGACTGGCGGCGCTGAACGGTTCCGAATTGGCACTGCACTAAAACCTGTTAACTGCTTGGAATAGTTATTATAGCAAAATTTTCATTCAAGTGAGGAATAACCAAGGGCAGGAAGTATGTATGCTTGTGTGCGTACTATGTAAGCCAAGAAACTGCATTAGCAGATACTCGCTAATATTAGATCCAGCCAAGTCCAAACGCATTCCAGGTGATGTGTTTCTGATGGGTTAACAATATTTATCGTTCGAGGGCGGATACAGTTTTAACAATACAAAAAATATTTTTGCACAGCTCTATTCCTTGAATAATTCTCTTCAACGCCTCATTCCTAGTTAAGCGAATTAGCCCACCCTGGTTGAATAAATAAGGCGATTTCGCCACAAGGTCGGGGAAAACCGACCGAAAACGGCCGCGCTCAACGTTAATTTGGGCATGCAGACTCTTAAAAACTCGCATTGGGCGGGCAGGGTTTCCCAGGTATTGGCTCCAAAACACCGTATTCGGCTCCCGAATACGTCCAAGTGACCCGCCTCGTTCCTAGTTAAGCTCTAATTATATCAAGTGACTCATAGGGAGCGAAAAAGCGACAAAAGGCATGAATTTCCCTATGGCGGCGGGCTGCCGGGTTGCCAGACGGCGCACCGGCTATTTCCACTTTTGACACACCATGGTAAACTAGAGGGACAGCATTACGCGCAGCGTAATAAATCAATTTTCATCAAAATCGGCACAGTAGCGGCCGAGTTATGGCCAGAATAAATTTGGCGTCTCCTCTTGGCCGGCGGTGCCCTTTTCCGGTATTCATTGCCAAAGGTCAGTGACCTTCCGGCTTTAAGTTCACTCAGTTTTGCAGCGAAGAAACTGAGCCTACGGCACGTGCCGTCTGCTCGGCGCCGGCCGCGGCCCAAAATGCGGCAAAGATGCGCCCGCCACGTGCACACCGCTGCACGCACCCCCTCGAAAAGTTGATACGACAAACAGATGCACGCGTCCGACTCGGCGCCAAAATTTCACCCCCGCAGCCCGCACCGTTCCACAGCAACAGCCCACCAAACGTGACTGACGCGTTACATACATACGTACAGACATTTTGATTTTTATATATGTAACTAGAGGGACAGCATTGCGCGCAGCGTAATAAATCAATTTTCATCAAAATCGGCCCAGTAGCGGCCGAGTTATGGCCAGAATAAATTTGGCGTCTCCTCTTGGCCGGCGGTGCCCTGTTCCGGTATTCATTGCCAAAGGTCAGTGACCTTCCGGCTCTGATTTTGCTCAGTTTTGAAAGCGAAGAAACTGAGCCTGTAGCACGTGCTCTCTGCTGTTGTTGTTGTTTGACCCTCCGGCTACCGCCGGGGCGGTAGTGTAGCCGACCGGCTCTTGTGGGCCATGTATCCGGTGGCCAAGGCCGCCACCACGTCGTCGCGCCGGACATCGTGGGCCGCGCCGATGATGTTGCCCAGCGCACGGAGCCGGGGGCCGTATAGGCACGGGCATTCCAGCAACACGTGCGCCGGGGTGTCCGCTGCTTCAGAACAGACTAGGCAGCGGCCCGCAGGGCATTCCTTGTCGTCACATTGAGCGCACTCAGGTGTAGGTCTTCGACCAATCCGGTGGAGGTACTGCTCCGATCGGGCCCAGTGGCCAGACCGGAGCTGGTGGATGTCGACGGCCTCCTTCCTGGTGGCGGTCCGGACCGGGGCGGGGGCGCGGTCCCCCATGACGGTGCGGTACCAACCGGCCGGCCAGTCCGCCTGCCACTTCCTCTTGGAGTGCCGCGCGACAGCCCGCGTGAGAGTGCGGACATCCACCGGTGTTGACTGCTGGGGAAGAGCGGCCGCCTCCTTGGCCAGTGCGTCCGCTCTTTCATTACCGGCGAGCCCACAGTGGGCCGGGACCCATTGCAGCGTGACCGTGCTGCCGTCGGCCGTCATGCGCCGGAGCTGGGCCCACAGCCTGGCGCCCAGTGTCGAGGCCTGGGCCGCAGCGCCTCCACCCAGGAGCAGCAGAGCCGCCTTCGAGTCCAGGCAGGCGACTACAGGCACTCCTCTGCAGCCCGGCAGCTCGGCGGCCGCCTCCAGAGCTGCCAGCAGCGCGGTGAGCTCCGCGCGGATGCTGGAACAGAAGCGGCCCGTCGGCACCCGTACCTCCAGGTCGTCTCCGTTTGGTGGGCGGAGCAGCGCGCCGCCGCCACCGTTCTCCACGCCGCCCTCCGCCGAGCCGTCCGACCAGACCCATACGGCCTCGGGCAGGAGCTCTCGGATGCGCTCCTCCGCCGCGGCTCGGCGGGTCTCTGCAGATGTCGCGCGGCTGGCTCGCGGACCGAGGTCCAGATGGAATTGGACGGCGGTACTGTCGGTCCACGGCGGCAGGGAGTGATGTAGTCGGGCCTCCACTGGGACGTCTTTAGCCCCGGCGGCCGACAGCGCAACGAGCCCCACCTCTCTCCATCCCTCGGTGGTACGTAGTCGGCGCGGGACGACCGCTTCACCCACTGTCCTCAGTGGGTCGCCCTCCGGGAGGGACGCGGCGAGGCCCACCATTCTTGCCGCTAGCGTCACGCGGCGGGACCGCGCGTCTGCCATCCCGGCCTCCGACATTAGGGCGTGGACGGGCGTAGACGCTGCGCAGCCTGTCACCACACGGGCCGCGGCACGCAGCTCTCTCGCTATGATCTCCACGTGTGTTGGGGGGGAGGGGTCGCCGGCAGCCAGGCGGCTGCAGCGTACTCCAGCGCCCCCCTGACGTACCCATTTGCCACAGTCCTTAGTTGCCGTTCCTCCAGGCCCCACGAGCGTCCTGTCATCTTCCTGAGCTGGGCTACCCTGGGCCTGACTTTCCGGCGGAGTTCCGCATGCACAGTGTGGGCCGAAGTGCAACAGGCGGTCAAACGTCACTCCCAGGAGGCGGAGTTTGGGACCCGCTTTCACCGGGGCGCCTGCCACCTTCACCGTCACATCTTTGGCATCCTGGGCCCATTGCGAGAGGACAATGGCCTGGGTCTTCTCACCCGCCACTACCATCTTCCAGCGGGTCGCCCAAGCTGCGATGGTGTCGGCTGCTCGCTGTGCTCTCTCCCGGGCCAGGGCGATAGAGCATCCGCTGCTGAGGGTGGCGGTGTCGTCCGCGTACATGTAGGTGGATGTACATACACGGGATACACCGCAGTTCCAGGATCAGGTCGGCGGCCCACAGGGTGTACAGCGTCGGAGCCAGAACGCTGCCCTGCGGGAGGCCGGCTCTGAAGACGCGCTCTGCGCTCCGGGTGCCGTTCACCTCCACCGACGCCCGGCGGTCACGCAGGAACGCCCAGATCCAGCGGGTCATACAGGCGGGCAGGCCCAACCGCAGGAGCTTCAGCTGTAGCATACGGTGGTCGATGACGTCATAGGCGCGGCTGAAGTCGTATGCCATAAGAACGAACTTCTCGGCCGTGACGCCGTCCACCGGCTTCCCTCTCGGTTTGGGCTTGTTCCATCCGTCCTGGACCGTTTGGATCAGCCTTCCCAGGTTCTCTTCCGCGGACCGTCCTCTTCGGAAGCCGACCTGCTCAGATGGGACCATCTCCTCCCTCTCCGTCAGGTAGGTCATGCGTGCAGACACCATTCGCTCCATCAGCTTCGCCAGGTGTGACGTCAGCGCGATGGGTCGGTAGCTTGATGTTAGCTTGGGGTCCTTTCCAGCCTTGGGGATCGGAACGATGACGGCTCTGCGCCAGTCAGCTGGTACCTCTCCCCGCAACCAGGACTGATTGATGACGCGCAGGAGCAGGGCCTTGGCTCTCGGGCCGAGATGCTTCAGATGCTCCGCGCAGATATTGTCTGGTCCGGGGGCTTTCTTATCGCTCATCTTCCTCAGTTGGTTGTTCAGCTCGTTTTCCGTGAAGGGGCCGCAGCAGCCGCCGTCTTCTCTCTGACCCGCGCACGCGGTGCACGGGAGGCGGCTTAGCTGGTTGAGCTCCTGTTTCACGACGCGGTCCCGTTTCCTGTTACGGACCTGTCGACTAACTGGAGTAAGTGCGCACGAAGGAGGTCGCCTTCTCCAGGTCCTCCACGGCGAGGCCGCGGTCCCCTTGGAGAGCGTGGCCGGGGCACGCCTGCACCGATCCCTCCATCTTGCGTAGCACCTTCGTGACTCTCCCGATGTTAGTCGGCTTGTTGAGCGTGGTAGAGGCGAACTCACGGAAACTGCGGGTCTTGGCCTCCTCTTCTATCTTGGCGGCCCGACGTTTGGCTTCCAGCCATCTGTCCTTAGCCGCACGGGATCGGTCCTGCTTCATGGCGTCCCTCGCCTCCCGGCGCTCCGCCACCGCCTCGACGAGTTCTGGGTCCAGGGCCCATGGCCGAGGGTCGGCCCGCGCTCCCCGCGGAATTGCGGTGGTGCTCTCTGCTCGGCGCCGGCCGCGGCCCAAAATGCTGCAAAGATGCGCCCGCCACGTGCACACCGCTGCACGCACCCCCTCGAAAAGTTGATACGACAAACAGATGCACGCGTCCGACTCGGCGCGAAAATTTCACCCCCGTAGCCCGCACCGTTCCACAGCAATAGCCCGCCAAGCGTGACGGACGCGTCACATACATACGGACATTTTGATTTTTATATATGTAAACTAGAGGGACAGCATTACGCGCAGCGTAATAAATAAAGTTTCAATAAAATCGGCCCAGTAGCAGCCGAGTTATGGCCAGAATAAATTTGGCGTCTCCTCCTGGCCGGCGGTGCTCTGTTCCGGTATTCGTTGCCAAAGGTCAGTGACCTTCCGGCTCTGATTTCACCCAGTTTTGCAAGCGAAGAAACTGAGGCTAACGCGCGTGCTCTCTGATCGGCGCCGGCCGCGGCCCAAAATGCGGCAGAGATACACCCGCCACGTGCAAACCACCGAACCCACTCCCACCAAAATTTAATACGACAAACAGATGCACGCGTCCGACTTGCGTCGAAAATTTCACCCCCGTAGCCCGCACCGTTCCGGAGCAATAGCCCGCCAAGCGTGACTGACGCGTTACATACGTACAGACATTTTGATTTTTATATATGTAACTAGAGGGACAGCATTACGCGCAGCGTAATAAGTCAATTTTCAATAAAATCGGCCCAGTAGCGGCCGAGTTATGGCCAGAATAAATTTGGCGTCTCCTCTTGGCCGGCGGTGCTCTGTTCCGGTATTCATTGGCAAAGGTCAGTGACCTTCCGGCTCTGATTTCACCCAGTTTTGCAAGCGAAGAAACTGAGGCTAATGCGCGTGCTCTCTGCTCGGCGCCGGCCGCGGCCAAAATTCCGCAAAGATGCGCCCGCCACGTGCAAACCGGCGAGCGCACCCCCTCGAAAAGTTGATACGACAAACAGATGCACGCGTCTGACTTGCGCCCAAAATTCCACCCCCACAGCTCGCACAGTTCCACAGCAATAGCCCGCCAAGCGTGACTGACGCGTTACATACATACGTACAGACATTTTGATTTTTATATATGTAACTAGAGGGACAGCATTACGCGCAGCGTAAAGAGGGACAGCATTACGCACAGCGTAATGAATCAATTTTTAATAAAATCGGCCCAGTAGCGGCCGAGTTATGGCCAGAATAAATTTGGCGTCTCCTCTTGGCCGGCGGTGCCCTGTTCCGGTATTCATTGCCAAAGGTCAACGACCTGCCGGCTCTGATTTCGCTCAGTTTTGAAAGCGAACAATCTGAGCCTAAGGCGCGTGCCGTCTGCTCGGCGCCGGCCGCGGCCCAAAATGCTGCAAAGATGCGCCCGCCACGTGCAAACCGGCGAGCGCACCCCCACCAAAATTTAATACGACAAACAGATGCACGCGTCCGACTTGAGCCCAAAATTCCACCCCCGTAGCCCGCACCGTTCCGGAGCAATAGCCCGCCAAGCGTGACTGACGCGTTACATACATACATACATACATACATACATACGGACGTTTTGATTTTTATATAAGTGACTAGAGGGACAGCATTACGCGCAGCGTAAAGAGGGACAGCATTACGCGCAGCGTAATAAATCAATTTTCATTAAAATCGGCCCAGTAGCGGCCGAGTTATTGCCAGAATAAATTTGGCGTCTCCTCCTGGCCGGCGGTGCCCTGTTCCGGTATTCATTGGCAAAGGTCAGTGACCTGCCGGCTCTGATTTCGCTCAGTTTTCGCAGCGAACAATCTGAGCCTACGGCGCGTGCTCTCTGATCGGCGCCGGCCGCGGCCAAAATTCCGCAAAGATGCGCCCGCCACGTGCACACCGCTGAACCCACCCCCTCCAAAATTTAATACAACAAACAGATGCACGCGTCCGACTTACGTCGAAAATTTCACCCCCGTAGCTCGCACAGTTCCGGAGCAATAGCCCGCCAAGCGTGACTGACGCGTTACATACATACATACATACGGACATTTTGATTTTTATATATGTAAACTAGAGGGACAGCATTACGCGCAGCGTAAAGAGGGACAGCATTACGCGCAGCGTGATAGATCTATTTTCATTGCAATCGGCCAAGTAGCGGCCGAGTTATGGCCAGAATAAATTTGGCGTCTCCTCCTGGCCGGCGGTGCTCTGTTCCGGTATTCATTGCCAAAGGTCAGTGACCTTCCGGCTCTGATTTCCCTCAGTTTTGCAGCGAAGAAACTGAGCCTAAGGCGCGTGCTCTCTGATCGGCGCCGGCCGCGGCCCAAAATTCCGCAAAGATGCGCCCGCCACGTGCAAACCGGCGAGTGCACCCCCTCCAAAATTTAATACGACAAACAGATGCACGCGTCCGACTTGCGCCCAAAATTTCACCCCCGTAGCCCGCACCGTTCCGGAGCAATAGCCCGCCAAGCGTGACTGACGCGTCACATACATACATACATACATACATACGGACGTTTTGATTTTTATATATGTAACTAGAGGGACAGCATTACGCGCAGCGTAAAGAGGGACAGCATTACGTGCAGCGTAATGAATCAAGTTTCAATAAAATCGGACCAGTAGCGGCCGAGTTATGGCCAGAATAAAGTTGGCGTCTCCTCCTGGCTGGCGGTGCCCTGTTCCGGTATTCATTGCCAAAGGTCAGTGACCTTCCGGCTCTGAGTTCACCCAGTTTTGGAAGCGAAGAAACTGAGCCTAAGGCGCGTGCCGTCTGCTCGGCGCCGGCCGCGGCCCAAAATGCGGCAAAGATGCGCCCGCCACGTGCAAACCATCAAACCCACCCCCACCAAAATTTAATACGACAAACAGATGCACGCGTCCGACTTGAGCCCAAAATTCCACCCCCGTAGCCCGCACCGTTCCGGAGCAATAGCCCGCCAAGCGTGACTGACGCGTTACATACATACATACGTACAGACATTTTGATTTTTATATATGTAAACTAGAGGGACACCATTACGCGCAGCATAATAAATCAAGTTTCAATAAAATCGGCCCAGTAGCGGCCGAGTTATGGCCAGAATAAATTTGGCGTCTCCTCCTGGCCGGCGGTGCCCTGTTCCGGTATTCATTGCCAAAGGTCAGTGACCTTCCGGCTCTGATTTTGCTCAGTTTTCGTAGCGAACAATCTGAGCCTACGGCGCGTGCCGTCTGCTCGAAACCGGCCGCGGCCCAAAATCCCGCAAAGATGCGCCCGCCACGTGCAAACCACCGAACCCACCCCCACCAAAATTTAATACAACAAACAGATGCACGCGTCCTACTTGCGTCGAAAATTTCACCCCCGTAGCCCGCACCGTTCCGGAGCAATAGCCCGCCAAGCGTGACTGACGCGTTACATACATACATACGGACATTTTGATTTTTATATATGTAAATAGTAGATATCCGAAGGTTGGGACTTTTCAATTAAGACAATCACTATTCTTTAGAATTGTGATTTTCTATTGAAAATCCCAACCTGAGCTACCTCTCTAGGGGGGTGTTTAGCGTTTCTGCCGCGATTTTGGTCATTTTGATTCCGAGAAAAACGGCACGGTAAACTTTTTTGCCATTTTCAGCGTTTGGTCCCGTGTGGGGGAGCTACCTTCTGGCAAAGTTGCATGAAATATAATGGTCCCGTTTTGGGGTAATCGGCACGTGCATTTTCCCATAGGGTTAACATGGGGGAAAATTTAAAAGGCGATTTGCACAAAAACTCCACGTTAGAAATGAATTATATTTTTTGGGTCGCTTCCCGGGCCTGGACCCCACCTCATGGTGGTAATTATTTAAAATATAAATGACAAAATTTCGGGTAATCGGGACGGATAGTTACCCCATGTTGAGCCTATGGCGATTTCGAAAAATTATTTTCAAATCGATTTTGCCAAAAATTTCCACGTTAGATTTTGAAAAAGTTCCAATATGTTGTGCACCGGGGTGTCGGCTACCACATGGTATAGGTCAGATATGGGGCGATTGAAAAGCACGTGCCACGTGCAAACGTGTTTGATGGGGTAACCTCCGGGAAAATCCGACACTGGCCAACTGGGGGTCCTATGGCGTGGAAACGACTTCAACTAGCGACACCAAATCAGTGCAGCCGGTGAGCAGATGAGTCCAGCTTGTCGCAATAGTGGTCACGTGGCGCACGTGCTATTGCACGTGCCGTGGCACGGGGTCAATTTTGGTGCTTAAATATACTAGCATAGTGAAATGCAAGGACTGGGGGAAATAGCCGTCAGGCCGTCAGTTTTTTTGATAGGGTCGATCTGAAAACGGGTATAGGCACAGAATGAAGGGGGCTAAAAAACTGCTATCTCGGATTTTTTGTAAAATGAAAAATTAAAAATTATGGGGAAATTATGTATTTGAAAGGTGAAATTTCCCTAAATTTTCCCGTTTTTCGAGTTTAGTCGTCCACTGTTCAGAGACGGTCACACCGGCCGGGGTCATCTTTTACATGCTGATGGCCACGTCGATGGGTCATCACGTGGCGTAAACGGTGAAGCTATCAGAGGTCCGGCACGTGCCACGTGCCCACGTGTTTGAGTCGCGTACCTCCCAGATTATCGTGTGTTTGCCGATTTGTGGCGTTTTAGCACGAAAACAGCACCAGTCAGGAAGCCTGAAATGGTGCAACCGGCGAGGGGACAAGTCCTGCTTACACCACCAGTGGTTACGTGGCACACGTGCGAAGATGGGCACCTCCGTTGCGGAGATATTTTATAGTGAAATATTCAAATGTACATAACTTTGTAAGTTTAAGTCCGATTGGGCTAGAATTTGGTGAATGGATGAATTGTTAAGCGACATGAACGAATGCGCCATGTTTGTTGCAGTGCGCCACGTTTGTCTCAAAGCGCCATTTTTGCCGCAAAGCGCAGAATGTGCGTAACTTTGTCGAACATTGGACGATTAGGATGCGCTGTAATTAAGGGATGGCTGCTTAAACGGCAGATATGAATGCACCACATTTGCCGCAGGGCGCCATATTTGTCTTAATGCGTCAGTGTTTGCGTTTTGGATACGGCGGGCGTTTTTTGCGGCGGTTTTTGCGTTTTTTCGGTGTTTGCGTTTTACGGCGGGCGGCCGTTTTTGCGTTTTTGGCGGTGTTTGCGTTTGGCGGCGGGCGGCCGTTTTTTGCGGCGTTTTGCGGTTGGCGGCGGGCGTGCGTGCGTTGCGGGCGTTTTTTTGCGGCGGTGTTTGCGTTTTTTGCGGTTTTTGTGGTTGGCGGCGGGCGGGCGGGCGATGCGGGTGTTTTTGCTGTTTGCGTTTGGCGGCGGGCGGCCGTTTTAGCGGCGGTTTGTGGCGAGCGGCCGTTTTTTTTTGCGGCGTTTTGCGGTTTGCGGCGGCCAGCCGTTTTTTGCGGCGTTTTGTGGTTCGCGGCGGGCAGCCGTTTTTTACGGCGTTTTGCGGTTGCCGGCGGCCGGCCGATATTTGCGGTTAGCGGCGGGCGGCAGGCGGTCGTTTTTTGCGGCGTTTAGCGGTTTGCAGCGGGCGGCCGTTTTTGCGGCGTTTTGCGGTTCGCGGCGTGCGGCCGTTTTTTGCGGCGTTTCGCGGTTGGCGGCGGGCGATGCGGGCGTTTTTTTTTGCGGCGGCGTGGTTTGCGTTTTTTGCGGTGTTTGCGTTTTGCGGCGGACGGGCGGTGTTTGGCGGCGTTTTTTGCGTTTTTTTCTGCGGTTTTCGGCGCGCGGGCGATTGTTTTTTTTGCGAAGTTTGCGTTGGCGTTTTGGGCGTGCGTTTTGCGCGTTTTGCGGTTTTGCGTTTTGCGGCGGGCGGGCGGTTTTTCACAATTAAAGTCCCAACCTTCGGATCCGCAGAGCTGTTCGACAAGCGCTGCCCGGGCCTAATATGGGCGTGCGACACAATTTGGATAAGGGGAGGTGCCCGCCCACTGCCCACGGCCGTGGCTGCCTATTTTGTTAAGCTTATTTTCGGTGCGTAACTTTTCTGTTCGCTACATAGCCTCTCGCTGTAATCCCGCGGACGCGCCTTCCCGGGCCCTCTGTCGGTGACCTGCGCGCGTGGTGGTGTGAGGCGGTAAGGACCAATGAGCTTCTTTCCCGCCGGGGCGATAGCCAATGAGAGGACAGATAGTTTTGGCGTCACGATATGAGATGGGACTCTGTTTTGTCTGCCGGTGTCAGTCGCGCCTCTCGCCCGCTGAACAATACAGCACTTATACCCCCTCAAACTACGCCCGCACTTGCACCTATACGACCATGGTGCACATGGCAGGTACATGTGCACATGGTACCCGTCAGCTTCCACCATGAGGACAGTTTGTTTATTCGATGCGCAAATAAAGAGCTCGTCTTTGAATAGGCGAATTAAAAAAAGTGCTGCATTGGTATAAGTGCTGTATTGTTCATGTTCAGCGGGCGAGAGGCGCGACTGACACCGGCAGGCAAAACAGAGTCCCATCTCATATCGTGACGCCAAAACTATCTGTCCTCTCATTGGCTATCGCCCCGGCGGGAAAGAAGCTCATTGGTCCTTACCGCCTCACACCACCACGCGCGCAGGTCACCGACAGAGGGCCCGGGAAGGCGCGTCCGCGGGATTACAGCGAGAGGCTATGTAGCGAACAGAAAAGTTACGCTCCGAAAATAAGCTTAACAAAATAGGCAGCCACGGCCGTGGGCACTTCCCCTTATCCAAATTGTGTCGCACGTCCATATTATCAGTATAAATACAGAACGGCTCGTTGCCGCTCATCAAAAGTACTGCTACAAGCGCCGCCACATATTCGGCCACATAAATCGGCAGCGCGCTCCGTAGCGGCACCGACACTGGAGCGCAGCCTGCACACACAACCGCAATGCGAACCGGCGTGGCATCAACATAAAGCTTCTGCCCATGCTCATGGGACCACGCCACCCGGTCCCGCCAACGCCATACCACATTATCGGACAAATAAGGCAATATAGCCGCGCACGCCTCACAATCGCCGTCACGGACGGCGGCCACAGCCTCAAGCGGCAGCCGCATGAATGGACGGACAAAATTAACAAAGCCGGCCAGACGCTGTCGCCAAGTCTGCGGCCAAACAGAACACCGCGACACGGCCACGCGCAGAGGAGCAACCACCTCCTGAAGTCTGATATTTTGCCAGGCGTCTTTGGGGCCTATGATAGGACCGATTTTCGATGACCTGACCCGACCTGGTCTAAATGCTTAAAGACATCATCTCTGATCAAAACTAACACGATATTCGTGATCAGCACCCCGGAAAACCACATAGCAGCCACACTTTACGACTTTCTAACAGGTCCCGATTTTCCCGGTTTTCGGGTCATTGACCTGACCTGGAATGTCACCCGATGACCTAGGACCTTAAAATTGGGTATCATCGGCTTCCTCTCGTGACGGGCAACACGCTCGTTTTTTTCCGCGAAGCTCTAGCTCAATCATGGGCCAAACGGGAGGGGGAGGGGTCGTACCAACCCCCCCCCCCCTTGTGCCGTCGAAGGACGCAAAATGGCCTGTGCCGGCGAGGGTTAAACTTGGTGGATTGGATGATTTTATGGATACCTATAATTTTTATATCTCGGATTTTTTTTATATCCGTGACCTAAGGTCAGGCCAGTGGCGTGCCCTTTCCATTATAAGTCAATGGAGAAAAACGAAAATGCATCTAGATCCGTGTGTACGCATAGGAACAGTCCAAATATTTTAGAATCACAATGATTTGGACCACCCGTGACGACCAAGGTGTCTTTTTTACTGATGACCTCTAGAAAGGTCATCCGAGGTCATTTGAAGCTACAAACATATTTTTGCCAATAAATCTCGATTGGAAAGAGATAGAACGCTGGGGATGGCCTCATTGTGTTTGTCTTGCCGAGACGCATCGACTGATATGCAGCATGACTTTTTCCGGTCAGGTCATGACCTTGAACTGAGGTCAAATTTTCAAGTTGACCTTTCAAGGTCAAATTATTGTTCATTCGACGCGTCTCGGCGAGAGGAACACGATTCTGGCAATAGAAATGTCGTGTCTTTTTTTAGTCAAAAGTTGTATTCACTCCTCTTATTCACTCTCATTCAACTCATTCACTTGTCACTATCGTACTTTTTGGGCTGGCCATCAGCCAGGCGACGCTTGATACCAGAAGACATGCTGGACCTGAATTTGAGCCGGAGGACGGAGGAACTGAGCCATGGGGTGGAAATATACACCAGTAATGCAGACATTCACAGCCCGTTTGTTTTTGCCTGCAAGACTGCCGCGCTTCGCTTCCGTCTGAAATACGTAAAATAAAAAAGGAGTTTACGTCTGGAATGCCTAAAATAAAACTTAGTTAGAGTGGAATAAGGTCGCATGACCATGCCAGGGAAAAACGAGCGTGCCTACATTTTGTCGTCCTTGCTCGGCATTGATACCGTCCTCCTGAACCGAAATTGGCAACCTCCTGATCCGAAATTGGCACCCTGCTGAGGCGAAATTGGCGCCATCACCAATTCTAGCCCCCTCTTAATTTTTTTCTGGCTGCGCCCCTGCCTTAACCCTCGCCCGCACATGCCATTTTCCCATCCTAGAACGCACATGGGGGGGGGGGGGGTGCCACCCCCGCGCCATTTCGTTCCTGTTGGAGATAGAGCTTAGCGGTAAAGACCAAAAAGATTCTTTGCGAAGAGACGAATCCAATGGTACTCAGTTTTACCTTCTCAGGTCAGTCATTGACCTTCCAGGTCAGGTCAAACTAAAAAAAAAATATTGCTGTTTTGGGTCACCGTTGGATATCAATTGCGCTGCTTACCATATACCGATGACGATGCCGTTTTCTGGTGCCAAGCCAGCTAGAGCCTCTTTGTCACACTACCCGACCAGGTTTTTGCTGCTGAGGTCATTTCAGGTCAAGTTAGGTCAAGGTCAATGATATGTGTTTGTATGTCTGTGTGTGACTGTGTGTATACTGATGTGTGCAACGGTTGTTTATGTGTCCATATTACATGAAATCATGATCTGAGAAGCTTTTACCAAAAATGCAGTAAAAAAACTTCACAAAAAGTAAATTCAGCTTGCCTAAAACGCAATTATCTTAGATGACCTAGGTTGACCTTGACCCTGACCTTGACATCTGTACATCGTCGAACAACATGTTCCATGATAGGTGGGAGGTAAGACTGGCAAAAAAGGCCGAAATCAGGGTGTCAAAAGCTCAATAGGCCCATAGCCAACGCAAAATGTTGAGAATTGGCCATTTGGGTCATGACATGACCTGAAAAACAACTAACATAACCTAAACCTACCTAACCTAACCCAACCTAACTAACTAACCTAACCTAACCCCTAACCAACCAACCACCAACCACTCTACCCCTCCCCCCCCCCCCATGTGCGGGCGAGGGTTCAAGTAATGTTCTTGCGTTTCGGCGTCATGGCCGCCTGCACGCCTCAGTGCCATTGTTCATGTCACAATCTTCAGGACTCGTGGGGAAAGAATTCACACTAGCTGCTCGCACTTCTTAGGCACTAGCTACTTTGATCTACTAAATTGCTTCACTAGCTATTTCGACGCTAGCGATTTTGTCGCTAGCTTTTTTGAAGCGCTAGCTATTTTGCTTCACTAGCTATTTTGACGATAGCTATTTTGCCATTAGCTGTTTTGAAGAAATAGCCCTTTTTTATTACCGTAAAACGGGGTGTTAACCTTCCAGGCGGTTGGGGGGGGCATTTTTTTGCCCCCTTTAGTTTTTTCAATATATCTCGAGAACCGCTGCGCCGATCGTCACCAAACTTTCAGTACCCTCCCGGGAGCAGCTAGCGCACATGGTGACCAAAATTTTTTCCAAAGGCTATGATAGGTTGGCGGTTAATGACGTCAGAGTGACGTCATTTTTGCCATTTTCGACCCAAAAAAAGGTTTCGCGGGAAGAGCTGTCAGGCCTACAGCTTTAGAGATACAGAAAAACGTTTAAGACATAAAAGGTGTGGAATCAAAAGGGCTACAAAACTGCTATTTCGGTTTTTCGAATTTTTTGGATTTTGACCCCAAAAATCAAGAAATAGATTTTTTGAATATAATAGCCAAAAAATCCAAAAAGTTTTTTGAATTTAAAAAACGGAATATATGTGATAGTCCCTACCTTCTTCTATCTACATACCAAATTTGAGATCGATACCTCTTTTTTTGGCCAAGTTATAGCGAAAAAAACTGTTCAAAATTGATGATGTCAATTTTTTAAAACTCAATTTTTAGCAATTCTAGACCTCGTAGCGCAAAACAAAGACCACCATTAGACTTCCCGTGACGAGCTGCATCGAATCGATACCCATTTTATGCAAAAATATCAACTTTGAAATTGACCTTTTTTGACCTGACCTTGACCTGACCTCCACCAGAAAGTGACCTAAACCGTACCTGATGGTCTTATAACCAACACCATTGAGTTGGAAATGAAAAACTGGCCATAAAACATGCATCGCATAACCTTAGTAAAGTTGGGCTCTTGTGGTGACCCTTGGTGACCTTTGGTGACCTGAGCTGTGACCTGACCTGGTATGACCAGTGACCTCTAATAACATCATGTGTACTAGACAACTGACGCCTTATCGCTGATTTTCGACAAAATGCGTTTTACTCGGTGTTATATCGCTTTCCCTAGAAGCCCCGTGAACGGTGAAACATTTTATCTTTGACCTGACCTGTGACGTCATCAGTGACCCCGAGGTCAATGAAATCTGGTTTCCCTAAACAAATTTGACAGGGCTATCGAACGCCGTTTGAATTTTCCGGATCCGTCCAGTAGTTTCTGAGATACGGGGGGGGGCAAAAAAATGCCCCTTCCCCACCGCGCGGAAGGTGGCTGGTAGGCCCACCGCCTGCCGGGTTAACCCTCGCCCGTAAACGGTGTTTTGCCACCTTCGCCCATGCAGGGGGGGGGGGGGTTGGTGCGACCCCCCTGGCGTTTGAAAACGGAGCGTCGTAGAGCTTAGCGGAAAAGACCAACGGATTGCTCTGAACGAGATCTCGCGATTGGTGGTATATTTTTTGGTCCTAGGTCAACATTTGACCTACTTATGACCGGTCAAAGGTCAAATTTTCGGGAAAATCTAACTTTTTCAGATTTCCGCGCCGATTGCGGCAAAACGGTAAGAGATATCGACTTGAAACCTTCACTTTCGTGATCCTTGATCAATTCTCTATCGTTTGGTGTGTATTTCGATGTCATAACTCCAAAAATGATGCGTTGGGAGCATCGGAAGTCTGCAAGGTCATTTGTGCATTGGGTCACGTCAGGCGTGTGACGTCACTGACCTGACCCTGACCCAAAATGAACTACAAGAAACAACCGACGATGCCTAAAATGGATAGCAAATTCGAATTCAGGACATCAAAATACCCCGAAAAGGCATACAAGTGCAAGAAGTCATTACAGGTCAACCGAGGTCACTGACCTTACCTTGACCTTTAATGACCTTCAAAATGTCAACGGACATTGTGCCAATGTCAAATCAGCCAGTTGTGATTCTAAAACAATCCATCAGTGTGTCAGGTCAGTCGGCATTTATACCAATGTGAAGCAATCTCCAATTTAGCGTAAATCTGGCCGGATGTTGTTCCCTTTATGACGTCATAACTCCGTGACCTGACATGACCTTGACAAAAAAATACCAAAAGTTGCGCAAAGGATGCCCCATAGGGTACCGAAAATTTGAGCAGGCTATCTGAAACGGTTCGGCGTGTAGCTAAGAAAAACCTCAGGGGGGTTGCACCAACCAACCCCCCCTACATGGGCGAGGGTTAAGGGACAGTTTTGAGGTGTTTTGTTATATAACTCAAGAAGGGTTGGAGATAGAAGCATCAAATTATCTGCATTTATGTGGAAATTGGTGCTTTACATGCCTGCTACATGAAAGTTTTAAAAATATATACCTGCATATTGTTTTTTATTATTTTTCATCACTGTCCCTTAGCACCCCAATGTGGGGTGTTAAGGGACACCTATATTATTCCAAGAAATGGTCATCAAATGCCCACAATTGGGGTGTGAAAGGGCACACAATTTATTTATTGAAATGCTTTGCATATTCTGTCACAAAACAAGTCAGGTTCATTCAACACTTATGGCCTTTTTAGCCAATTGCATGCAATGCAGTTAACGCTTCTGGAAAATGTGCTAATTATAAGGTAAACAGAACCAAAAAGTACCCTTCTGTCATCAACAAAAACCCATTTTGAAGCTAGTCACTTGTCATGATGCTGCCCTCTTTGTTTTTGGCCTTTTTATGATGACACCACATTTACCTACATCAGTCTTCATTGACCCATCATTGTAAAAGAGAGTGTTAACGGAGTTTTGAGGTGTTTTGTTATGTAACTTAACCTTCGCCCCAGTGGGGGGGGGGGGCATATGTTACCACCCTGTCGCGTTTTTTTTTTGCGTGTGAATAAAAAACCGCGGCGCTATGCGCCGCACCGCTTGGGGTAGCTTTTGGTACATCAATTTTGGACAATGTGTGAAATTTTTGACCCCAGGTCATGTCAGGTCAGGTCACCAGGTCAAGTTAACTGACCAAGCCTAAAAAAGTTTGCAATCATGTCCAGCCTGCAGGGTTTGTCAGAAAGGTTTTAAACTGGGTGGATTGCATGATGTTATGGGCGCCTACAGTTTGTATATCTCGGATTTTTTATATCCGTGACCTAAGGTCAGGTCAGTGGCGTGACCTTTACATTACAAGTCAATGGAGAAAAATGAAAATGCCTCTAGATCCGTGTGTACGCATAGGAACAGTCTAAATATTTCAGAATCACAATGATTTGGACCACCCGTGATGACCAAGGTGTCATTTTTGCTAATAGCCTCTAGAAAGGTCATCCGAGGTCATTTGAGGCTACAAACAGATTTTTGCCAATAACTTGCGATTGGAAAGAGATAGAACGCTGGGGATGGTCTCATTGTGTTCGCCTTGCCGAAACGCATCGACTGATATTCAACATGACCTTTTCCGGTCAGTTCATGACTTTGACCTGAGGTCAAATTTTCAAGTTGACCTTTTAAGGTCAAATTATAATTCATTCGACGCGTCTCGGCGAGAGGTACACGATTCTGGCAATAGAAATGTCGTGGCTTTTTGTAGTCGAAAGTTATTGTCGAAAAATACTGTTCGTAAAAACAGCTATTTTTGGAGTTTTTCCCCTCTGGAGGCTATATCGTTGACCTGAGGTCAATTTTGATAACGACCTTATCAAAAGAAGAGTTCAAAAGCTATCGATTGCTTTTCCATTTCTAGCTACCATGGTTCCTGAGATAACGGCATGTTTTCTGAAAAATATAATGACCATTGGCAAATTTTGACCTTTGATGACCTCTGGTGACCCCAATATTGCTCTAAGATAAAAAATGACTGAAATACTTTCAAACGTACGCATTGAGCGCTATCGACTGCTTTTTACCGCGTCTTTCTAGCCCTCTTAGTTTTTGAGTTAGAGGTGGGTGGTAACATATGCCCCCCCCCCCCCCCCCCCCCACTAGGGCGAAGTTGGCTGAGACCGCCACTGGGGCGCGGGTTAAGATGTGTTACGAGTAGAGATAAAAGCATGAACTTTCCAGCATTTTATGTGGAATTTAGTGTTTTCCATGCCTACTGAATGAAAACTTTATGAAATTATATTTAAACATTTTTTTTTATTTCTTCTTCCCTGTCCCTTAGCACCGCACATCCACCTCAAAATATGCATGTGTCAGGAAAAGAGGAAGAGGATGATGAATGAATGGGGCGATTTGTATAAGTTTTTCAGGAAACATGTGCAATACTTGTGACAATACACCTATGCATTCTTTTTCCCCGTACACCTACTACACCTTTTTGCGTTAGCCTTTGACCATTGGGCAAAACATTTGTACACATTCGCCATATAGGTGGCGCTACAAATGGGTGGTTGGTCACAAAGAATCACCATTGTGCAAAACTGTTCGGCGATCCTCCTCTACATCTCGACATTGAGCGAATGGTTCACCATTGTGCAAAACAAATCGTCAATGGTCGAAACTATTCGTCATTGAGCAGCCGGAAATTCATGATTGGCCAAAACCGTCTATGGAAATTTCAGCATTAAGAAAAACAGATCAGCAATGATCGAAACAAATGATCGCGTGCACTGGCGGCCGCAGGGGGTATGGAGCAGGTCATGGGGCCCAATCCTTGACATGTCCCTCATATAACCGAGTGGATGATGGAACAAGCACACCGGGCGGCCAGTAAGTGTTCACTGGACGAGACCGACCTCAGCCGGCACACCCAGCATATACGTTCGGCTGAGCCCGGGAGCTCACCATGTTTCCTTGTGCGCGTAAGTCCCACACCAGACAGATAACACCTTACGCTTATTCTAAGTCAGGTGAACAGTATTGCCCTGGGGCTCGAAATGAGATAGGCCTCATGAATTGGCGAAACCTTGCACCCTCATGAGGGAGTTCCAGGATACCAAGGCGACCGTCATGGCAGATGTGCATGGTGTTCATCAGCTTCCGCCATAAGGACAGTTTGTTTATTCGATGTGCCAATAAAGAGGTCGTCTTTGAATAGGCGAATTAATTAAGAATTTTGTAATGAAGTGTCCAACGACCAACGTAGGCGTGCTAGGTTGGAATTGTATGGTGCATTGACGGAAATGACTTCAATGCATGCATTTCACACATTGAATTCAGCTGTATGTGTAGCATTGCAAGCAAAACATTGCAAGCAAAAACAAAAAAAAAACCCGAGGGGAGCACATTGCTTTTTTCTTGTTAACTAAATGACGTCAAAGGTAATTTTAAGCCAAAAATGTCGGCGGTATTGATTGGCATTGCTCGCCGGTAAGATACACGTACTGCATGGTTTGACTGACAATTACCGTACAGTAGGTCTACTAAAAAAGTCCCCCGCTCCAGAGGCGGCCGGCCGGCCGAACCCCCGGATTCCAGCCCCGACTCCATTGCGCAGGCCGCGGCAGCGACACGGGTCAGGTCGCGGCGCCCGGCGAGTGGGTCAGTTGGCGCAAGGCCCTTGGCGGCGGCCGGCCGTGGAGTGAGGACGCCGTGTGTGGGGCGCAGAGATGCCGCAGTGCAGAGGAGGGGAAGATAGTGACTCTGCACGATGCCGGAAATGATGCCTTTGCGATCTAAATTAAACACCTGCAGTGCACATCCTCACTTGCCCCATTCCTATTTTATCATAATCCAATTCAATAATCCGTAATGGCCATTCAACGCAAGCAAGCAAACAAAACAACCCGTTTAGCGGCGACATCATATCGGATAAAAAAAAGCGGCAGTGATGATTAGAATAGGCTTAGCGCGAGGGCAAATCGAGGGGTATAACTATATGTATCACATACCGAGTGTTTTATTCCCATCTAGCGAATTAAGATTGGGGATCTTGTCCAATAAGTCAGCGGCCGTTCTAGACACATATAAATGCTTTGTTTTCGGTCGCATCATCGTCTGCAATAATTCGAAGCGAGGTTTAACCCTCGCCGGCCGAGAAGAAGGGGTGGATGTCGCCACCATGTATTTTTTTTTTGCGGTAGCTCAAAGCACACTGATGATAGAAGGCTGACATTTCACATGCCTTACATTTCATTCAAGCCGGATCACTTGACATCAACCACGTTTTCAGGTCAGGTCACTTAACTATGACGTCTTAAGTAAACCTCTGCACGGTTGTCGGTTATAAAATGATGCAATCCGCAATGCATTTAGTGTCATATAAGCATAATGGGGAATTATGGAAACTGTTAATTTGGCGTCGGAAGTGATCTGAAACCATACCTCAAGCACATGAAATCGTGACTTCATACATTCTTGGCAAGGTCTAATGCTTCCCTTTTGCATTGTTCACCTTCCGTGACGTCATTTATGAAGTTACTACGGTCATAGGAATGCTTCGTCAATAACTCCCGATCAAAATGAGCTAGCCAGTCGGGACAGCCATCAATGGACTTTGCAAGACTTGCCGAATCAAATGTTATGCAACATGTCCTTTCAACAGCTTCGTGACCTGCGTTGCCCTAACATGACATTGACCTTAGGTAAACATCCTAAATTGCTTCACCTAAACAAAAAAGCATATAAATCGACGCGTCTGAGAACAGAAAACACGATTGTATCGAAATGACGATAATGCATTTAGTTATTTACCAAAAACCGATCAAATGCCTTGGGGCCCTTGACCTGCCCTAAGAGGTCACTGATATTTTAAAATGGGGTACCATTCGCTGCATCACGTAACGACGCAAGCGCTCGTTTTTTCCGCGAGGCTCTAGCAGCTAGCTCAATTATAGGAGCTAAACATGGGGTCGGGGAATCGCTCCCTTCTCACTCACTACTTGGCCGGGATAGTGTTTGCAATTATTGTTAAAATCTAGCATTTTAACCCTCGCCCGCACATGCCATTTTCCCATCCTAGAACGCACATGGGGGGGGGGGGGGTTGCCACCCCCCCCCCCCGCGCCATTTCGTTCCTGTTGGAGATAGAGCTTAGCGGTAAAGACCAAAAAGATTCTTTGGGAAGAGACGAATCCAATGATACCCAGTTTTACCTTCTCAGGTCAGTCATTGACCTTCCAGGTCAGGTCAAACTAAAAATGTTGCTATTTTGGGTCAACGTTGGATATCAAGTGCGCTGCTTACCATATACCGATGACAATGCTGTTTTCTGGTGCCAAGCCAGCTAGAACCTCTTTGTCACACTACCCGACCAGATTTTTGCTGCTGAGGTCATGTCAGGTCAAGTTAGGTCAAGGTCAATAATATGTGTTTGTATGTCTGTGTGTGTCTGTGTGTATACTTATGTGTGCACCGATTGTTTTTGTGTCCATATTACATGAAATCATGATCTGAGAAGCTTTTACCAAAAATGTAGTCAAAAAACTTGACAAAAAGTAATTTCCGCTTACCTAAAACACAATTATCTTAGATGACCTAGGTTGACCTTGACCTTGACCTTGACCCCTGTACATACATCGTCGAACAACATGTTCCATGATAGTTGGGAGGTAAGACTGGCAAAAAAGGCCGAAATCAAGGTGTCAAAAGCTCACAAGGCCCATAGCCAGCGCAAGATGTTGAGAATTGGCCATTTGGGTCATGACATGACCTGAAAAACAAGGTCAGATCTCCGAAACCAAAAATCACAGAAATTTGAAATTTTCAGTGAACATCAAGAAAGGATAGAGGAGCAGCTATACGAAAAATCAGCCTTCTAGCTCTAAAAATGTTGAGTGCAGAGCAGAAAGACTACCTGGGGGGGGGTGGCAACCCCCCCCCCATGTGCGGGTGAGGGTTAAGATTTCAAATGACCCATTTTTTCCCGCCCAAGTCTTTCAGTTCAAGGTCATAACACCAGGTCACGTCAAGTGACCTCACCTCAAGGAAAGTTCCTGTGCTCATCATATCTAAATACACCGACTAACCGATCGCTTCAGAACTTTCAGCGATTTTAATGGGCAACAGTATATGTATTTGAAACGTTTACTTTGCAAGTTTGACATTGTCGACAGAAAGGCCAGGTCAATTTTAAGATCACTCAAGTCAATGGGAGAAAATTGAACTGCGCTTTTTGGGACGGAACGCATAATAAACACTCTGAAAACATGTGGTGCTTGATGAGATACAATACTGAATGAGAAAATTGTTTGTTTTGTTGGGGGCCGTCTTTTTCGGTCTGAAAAGGCCCTTGCAGAGCTATGACATAACTATGCTCTGGTGTAGTAATTGGGTTTTTCCAAAGGCTATGATAGGTTGGCGGTTAATGACGTCAGAGTGACGTCATTTTTGCCATTTTCGACCCAAAAAAAGGTTTCGCGGGAAGAGCTGTCAGGCCTACAGCTTTAGAGATACAGAAAAACGTTTAAGACATAAAAGGTGTGGAATCAAAAGGGCTACAAAACTGCTATTTCGGTTTTTCGAATTTTTTGGATTTTGACCCCAAAAATCAAGAAATAGATTTTTTGAATATAATAGCCAAAAAATCCAAAAAGTTTTTTGAATTTAAAAAACGGAATATATGTGATAGTCCCTACCTTCTTCTATCTACATACCAAATTTGAGATCGATACCTCTTTTTTTGGCCAAGTTATAGCGAAAAAACTGTTCAAAATTGATGATGTCAATTTTTTAAAACTCAATTTTTAGCAATTCTAGACCTCGTAGCGCAAAACAAAGACCACCATTAGACTTCCCGTGACGAGCTGCATCGAATCGATACCCATTTTATGCAAAAATATCAACTTTGAAATTGACCTTTTTTGACCTGACCTTGACCTGACCTCCACCAGAAAGTGACCTAAACCGTACCTGATGGTCTTATAACCAACACCATTGAGTTGGAAATGAAAAACTGGCCATAAAACATGCATCGCATAACCTTAGTAAAGTTGGGCTCTTGTGGTGACCCTTGGTGACCTTTGGTGACCTGAGCTGTGACCTGACCTGGTATGACCAGTGACCTCTAATAACATCATGTGTACTAGACAACTGACGCCTTATCGCTGATTTTCGACAAAATGCGTTTTACTCGGTGTTATATCGCTTTCCCTAGAAGCCCCGTGAACGGTGAAACATTTTATCTTTGACCTGACCTGTGACGTCATCAGTGACCCCGAGGTCAATGAAATCTGGTTTCCCTAAACAAATTTGACAGGGCTATCGAACGCCGTTTGAATTTTCCGGATCCGTCCAGTAGTTTCTGAGATACGGGGGGGGGGCAAAAAAATGCCCCTTCCCCACCGCGCGGAAGGTGGCTGGTAGGCCCACCGCCTGCCGGGTTAACCCTCGCCCGTAAACGGTGTTTTGCCACCTTCGCCCATGCAGGGGGGGGGGTTGGTGCGACCCCCCTGGCGTTTGAAAACGGAGCGTCGTAGAGCTTAGCGGAAAAGACCAACGGATTGCTCTGAACGAGATCTCGCGATTGGTGGTATATTTTTTGGTCCTAGGTCAACATTTGACCTACTTATGACCGGTCAAAGGTCAAATTTTCGGGAAAATCTAACTTTTTCAGATTTCCGCGCCGATTGCGGCAAAACGGTAAGAGATATCGACTTGAAACCTTCACTTTCGTGATCCTTGATCAATTCTCTATCGTTTGGTGTGTATTTCGATGTCATAACTCCAAAAATGATGCGTTGGGAGCATCGGAAGTCTGCAAGGTCATTTGTGCATTGGGTCACGTCAGGCGTGTGACGTCACTGACCTGACCCTGACCCAAAATGAACTACAAGAAACAACCGACGATGCCTAAAATGGATAGCAAATTCGAATTCAGGACATCAAAATACCCCGAAAAGGCATACAAGTGCAAGAAGTCATTACAGGTCAACCGAGGTCACTGACCTTACCTTGACCTTTAATGACCTTCAAAATGTCAACGGACATTGTGCCAATGTCAAATCAGCCAGTTGTGATTCTAAAACAATCCATCAGTGTGTCAGGTCAGTCGGCATTTATACCAATGTGAAGCAATCTCCAATTTAGCGTAAATCTGGCCGGATGTTGTTCCCTTTATGACGTCATAACTCCGTGACCTGACATGACCTTGACAAAAAAATACCAAAAGTTGCGCAAAGGATGCCCCATAGGGTACCGAAAATTTGAGCAGGCTATCTGAAACGGTTCGGCGTGTAGCTAAGAAAAACCTCAGGGGGGTTGCACCAACCAACCCCCCCTACATGGGCGAGGGTTAAGGGACAGTTTTGAGGTGTTTTGTTATATAACTCAAGAAGGGTTGGAGATAGAAGCATCAAATTATCTGCATTTATGTGGAAATTGGTGCTTTACATGCCTGCTACATGAAAGTTTTAAAAATATATACCTGCATATTGTTTTTTATTATTTTTCATCACTGTCCCTTAGCACCCCAATGTGGGGTGTTAAGGGACACCTATATTATTCCAAGAAATGGTCATCAAATGCCCACAATTGGGGTGTGAAAGGGCACACAATTTATTTATTGAAATGCTTTGCATATTCTGTCACAAAACAAGTCAGGTTCATTCAACACTTATGGCCTTTTTAGCCAATTGCATGCAATGCAGTTAACGCTTCTGGAAAATGTGCTAATTATAAGGTAAACAGAACCAAAAAGTACCCTTCTGTCATCAACAAAAACCCATTTTGAAGCTAGTCACTTGTCATGATGCTGCCCTCTTTGTTTTTGGCCTTTTTATGATGACACCACATTTACCTACATCAGTCTTCATTGACCCATCATTGTAAAAGAGAGTGTTAACGGAGTTTTGAGGTGTTTTGTTATGTAACTTAACCTTCGCCCCAGTGGGGGGGGGGGGGGGGCATATGTTACCACCCTGTCGCGTTTTTTTTTTGCGTGTGAATAAAAAACCGCGGCGCTATGCGCCGCACCGCTTGGGGTAGCTTTTGGTACATCAATTTTGGACAATGTGTGAAATTTTTGACCCCAGGTCATGTCAGGTCAGGTCACCAGGTCAAGTTAACTGACCAAGCCTAAAAAAGTTTGCAATCATGTCCAGCCTGCAGGGTTTGTCAGAAAGGTTTTAAACTGGGTGGATTGCATGATGTTATGGGCGCCTACAGTTTGTATATCTCGGATTTTTTATATCCGTGACCTAAGGTCAGGTCAGTGGCGTGACCTTTACATTACAAGTCAATGGAGAAAAATGAAAATGCCTCTAGATCCGTGTGTACGCATAGGAACAGTCTAAATATTTCAGAATCACAATGATTTGGACCACCCGTGATGACCAAGGTGTCATTTTTGCTAATAGCCTCTAGAAAGGTCATCCGAGGTCATTTGAGGCTACAAACAGATTTTTGCCAATAACTTGCGATTGGAAAGAGATAGAACGCTGGGGATGGTCTCATTGTGTTCGCCTTGCCGAAACGCATCGACTGATATTCAACATGACCTTTTCCGGTCAGTTCATGACTTTGACCTGAGGTCAAATTTTCAAGTTGACCTTTTAAGGTCAAATTATAATTCATTCGACGCGTCTCGGCGAGAGGTACACGATTCTGGCAATAGAAATGTCGTGGCTTTTTGTAGTCGAAAGTTATTGTCGAAAAATACTGTTCGTAAAAACAGCTATTTTTGGAGTTTTTCCCCTCTGGAGGCTATATCGTTGACCTGAGGTCAATTTTGATAACGACCTTATCAAAAGAAGAGTTCAAAAGCTATCGATTGCTTTTCCATTTCTAGCTACCATGGTTCCTGAGATAACGGCATGTTTTCTGAAAAATATAATGACCATTGGCAAATTTTGACCTTTGATGACCTCTGGTGACCCCAATATTGCTCTAAGATAAAAAATGACTGAAATACTTTCAAACGTACGCATTGAGCGCTATCGACTGCTTTTTACCGCGTCTTTCTAGCCCTCTTAGTTTTTGAGTTAGAGGTGGGTGGTAACATATGCCCCCCCCCCCCCCCACTAGGGCGAAGTTGGCTGAGACCGCCACTGGGGCGCGGGTTAAGATGTGTTACGAGTAGAGATAAAAGCATGAACTTTCCAGCATTTTATGTGGAATTTAGTGTTTTCCATGCCTACTGAATGAAAACTTTATGAAATTATATTTAAACATTTTTTTTTTTATTTCTTCTTCCCTGTCCCTTAGCACCGCACATCCACCTCAAAATATGCATGTGTCAGGAAAAGAGGAAGAGGATGATGAATGAATGGGGCGATTTGTATAAGTTTTTCAGGAAACATGTGCAATACTTGTGACAATACACCTATGCATTCTTTTTCCCCGTACACCTACTACACCTTTTTGCGTTAGCCTTTGACCATTGGGCAAAACATTTGTACACATTCGCCATATAGGTGGCGCTACAAATGGGTGGTTGGTCACAAAGAATCACCATTGTGCAAAACTGTTCGGCGATCCTCCTCTACATCTCGACATTGAGCGAATGGTTCAACATTGTGCAAAACAAATCGTCAATGGTCGAAACTATTCGTCATTGAGCAGCCGGAAATTCATGATTGGCCAAAACCGTCTATGGAAATTTCAGCATTAAGAAAAACAGATCAGCAATGATCGAAACAAATGATCGCGTGCACTGGCGGCCGCAGGGGGTATGGAGCAGGTCATGGGGCCCAATCCTTGACATGTCCCTCATATAACCGAGTGGATGATGGAACAAGCACACCGGGCGGCCAGTAAGTGTTCACTGGACGAGACCGACCTCAGCCGGCACACCCAGCATATACGTTCGGCTGAGCCCGGGAGCTCACCATGTTTCCTTGTGCGCGTAAGTCCCACACCAGACAGATAACACCTTACGCTTATTCTAAGTCAGGTGAACAGTATTGCCCTGGGGCTCGAAATGAGATAGGCCTCATGAATTGGCGAAACCTTGCACCCTCATGAGGGAGTTCCAGGATACCAAGGCGACCGTCATGGCAGATGTGCATGGTGTTCATCAGCTTCCGCCATAAGGACAGTTTGTTTATTCGATGTGCCAATAAAGAGGTCGTCTTTGAATAGGCGAATTAATTAAGAGTTTTGTAATGAAGTGTCCAACGACCAACGTAGGCGTGCTAGGTTGGAATTGTATGGTGCATTGACGGAAATGACTTCAATGCATGCATTTCACACATTGAATTCAGCTGTATGTGTAGCATTGCAAGCAAAACATTGCAAGCAAAAACAAAAAAAAACCCGAGGGGAGCACATTGCTTTTTTCTTGTTAACTAAATGACGTCAAAGGTAATTTTAAGCCAAAAATGTCGGCGGTATTGATTGGCATTGCTCGCCGGTAAGATACACGTACTGCATGGTTTGACTGACAATTACCGTACAGTAGGTCTACTAAAAAAGTCCCCCGCTCCAGAGGCGGCCGGCCGGCCGAACCCCCGGATTCCAGCCCCGACTCCATTGCGCAGGCCGCGGCAGCGACACGGGTCAGGTCGCGGCGCCCGGCGAGTGGGTCAGTTGGCGCAAGGCCCTTGGCGGCGGCCGGCCGTGGAGTGAGGACGCCGTGTGTGGGGCGCAGAGATGCCGCAGTGCAGAGGAGGGGAAGATAGTGACTCTGCACGATGCCGGAAATGATGCCTTTGCGATCTAAATTAAACACCTGCAGTGCACATCCTCACTTGCCCCATTCCTATTTTATCATAATCCAATTCAATAATCCGTAATGGCCATTCAACGCAAGCAAGCAAACAAAACAACCCGTTTAGCGGCGACATCATATCGGATAAAAAAAGCGGCAGTGATGATTAGAATAGGCTTAGCGCGAGGGCAAATCGAGGGGTATAACTATATGTATCACATACCGAGTGTTTTATTCCCATCTAGCGAATTAAGATTGGGGATCTTGTCCAATAAGTCAGCGGCCGTTCTAGACACATATAAATGCTTTGTTTTCGGTCGCATCATCGTCTGCAATAATTCGAAGCGAGGTTTAACCCTCGCCGGCCGAGAAGAAGGGGTGGATGTCGCCACCATGTATTTTTTTTTTGCGGTAGCTCAAAGCACACTGATGATAGAAGGCTGACATTTCACATGCCTTACATTTCATTCAAGCCGGATCACTTGACATCAACCACGTTTTCAGGTCAGGTCACTTAACTATGACGTCTTAAGTAAACCTCTGCACGGTTGTCGGTTATAAAATGATGCAATCCGCAATGCATTTAGTGTCATATAAGCATAATGGGGAATTATGGAAACTGTTAATTTGGCGTCGGAAGTGATCTGAAACCATACCTCAAGCACATGAAATCGTGACTTCATACATTCTTGGCAAGGTCTAATGCTTCCCTTTTGCATTGTTCACCTTCCGTGACGTCATTTATGAAGTTACTACGGTCATAGGAATGCTTCGTCAATAACTCCCGATCAAAATGAGCTAGCCAGTCGGGACAGCCATCAATGGACTTTGCAAGACTTGCCGAATCAAATGTTATGCAACATGTCCTTTCAACAGCTTCGTGACCTGCGTTGCCCTAACATGACATTGACCTTAGGTAAACATCCTAAATTGCTTCACCTAAACAAAAAAGCATATAAATCGACGCGTCTGAGAACAGAAAACACGATTGTATCGAAATGACGATAATGCATTTAGTTATTTACCAAAAACCGATCAAATGCCTTGGGGCCCTTGACCTGCCCTAAGAGGTCACTGATATTTTAAAATGGGGTACCATTCGCTGCATCACGTAACGACGCAAGCGCTCGTTTTTTTCCGCGAGGCTCTAGCAGCTAGCTCAATTATAGGAGCTAAACATGGGGTCGGGGAATCGCTCCCTTCTCACTCACTACTTGGCCGGGATAGTGTTTGCAATTATTGTTAAAATCTAGCATTTTAACCCTCGCCCGCACATGCCATTTTCCCATCCTAGAACGCACATGGGGGGGGGGGTTGCCACCCCCCCCCCGCGCCATTTCGTTCCTGTTGGAGATAGAGCTTAGCGGTAAAGACCAAAAAGATTCTTTGGGAAGAGACGAATCCAATGATACCCAGTTTTACCTTCTCAGGTCAGTCATTGACCTTCCAGGTCAGGTCAAACTAAAAATGTTGCTATTTTGGGTCAACGTTGGATATCAAGTGCGCTGCTTACCATATACCGATGACAATGCTGTTTTCTGGTGCCAAGCCAGCTAGAACCTCTTTGTCACACTACCCGACCAGATTTTTGCTGCTGAGGTCATGTCAGGTCAAGTTAGGTCAAGGTCAATAATATGTGTTTGTATGTCTGTGTGTGTCTGTGTGTATACTTATGTGTGCACCGATTGTTTTTGTGTCCATATTACATGAAATCATGATCTGAGAAGCTTTTACCAAAAATGTAGTCAAAAAACTTGACAAAAAGTAATTTCCGCTTACCTAAAACACAATTATCTTAGATGACCTAGGTTGACCTTGACCTTGACCTTGACCCCTGTACATACATCGTCGAACAACATGTTCCATGATAGTTGGGAGGTAAGACTGGCAAAAAAGGCCGAAATCAAGGTGTCAAAAGCTCACAAGGCCCATAGCCAGCGCAAGATGTTGAGAATTGGCCATTTGGGTCATGACATGACCTGAAAAACAAGGTCAGATCTCCGAAACCAAAAATCACAGAAATTTGAAATTTTCAGTGAACATCAAGAAAGGATAGAGGAGCAGCTATACGAAAAATCAGCCTTCTAGCTCTAAAAATGTTGAGTGCAGAGCAGAAAGACTACCTGGGGGGGGGGTGGCAACCCCCCCCCCCCATGTGCGGGTGAGGGTTAAGATTTCAAATGACCCATTTTTTCCCGCCCAAGTCTTTCAGTTCAAGGTCATAACACCAGGTCACGTCAAGTGACCTCACCTCAAGGAAAGTTCCTGTGCTCATCATATCTAAATACACCGACTAACCGATCGCTTCAGAACTTTCAGCGATTTTAATGGGCAACAGTATATGTATTTGAAACGTTTACTTTGCAAGTTTGACATTGTCGACAGAAAGGCCAGGTCAATTTTAAGATCACTCAAGTCAATGGGAGAAAATTGAACTGCGCTTTTTGGGACGGAACGCATAATAAACACTCTGAAAACATGTGGTGCTTGATGAGATACAATACTGAATGAGAAAATTGTTTGTTTTGTTGGGGGCCGTCTTTTTCGGTCTGAAAAGGCCCTTGCAGAGCTATGACATAACTATGCTCTGGTGTAGTAATTGGGTTGTGCGAGCCAGCGACAGTGATCTGCGGAAGCGAGACTGTTCCCGTGGGACGATTGCCCTGTCGGGACGGTCCAGCCGTCTCCCAAACGGTCACCCGAAGAGGATTATGTGTCCTGGAATGGATCCGACATCAACTACAGGTGACCTCCAGTCCAGAGAGGGAAGCATGAAGACTAGGGGCGAAGCGGATTGGTTTTTCCTGAGGATAACGAGGACGGAAGGAATCTAGCACTCTTGAACCTTCCTTATACTGAATGTATCTCAGGCTGTTAAATCTCCTAAGCGTTTTTTTTTTTCTCGACATCGTCAAGGTGTCATTAACAAAAATATGAAATCCGTGAGGATAAATTAAATATAGAAATTGTGGCCAAGAGAACATTATCAGTTGCGTTCAACATACTCGTAAGCATGTTCACACACCCAGCTTACATATGAGCCATGTAATAATTATTTTTGATAGACATGCTTAAGTTATGAAATCATCTGAAGTGTTTGTAAAGTTCCACGATACGAATATAATATCCTGCAATGCATTATGCCCATTTCTGGTCGGGGAGCATTCATTCTGGCCAGGGTTCATAATGTCCAGGGTACGCTATGCCCAGTGTCAAAATGGCCAGTGCCTTGAATGGGCCAGAGTTCATAATGTCCAGGGATTGCATGGTCCAAATGTGGCCAACTGGCTGCAGATAGGGTATATTCAAAGAGGCCAGGGTTCATAATGTCCAGGGCACGATGTGTCCAGTGTTCAAAATGGCCAGGGTTCATAATGTCCAGGGCACGATGTGTCCAGTATTCGAAATGGCCAGGGTTCATAATGTCCAGGGCACGATGTGTCCAGTGTTCAAAATGGCCAGTGCCTTGAATGGGCCAGAGTTCATAATGTCCAGGGATTGCATAGTCACTGAAAGTGACGTCATTATGTAAAAAACACGGAATCGGCTCAATGCAAAGCAGTGCAGTGCCGAAGGCAATGCCTTAGGAGAGATTACAGGCAATAGTAAATCAAATATTTTTAGGTTAAGTGGTTATGTATCTGGCTTCAGGCCGAAGGCCTGAAGCCTGATGCATAACCACTTAACCTAAAAATATTTGATTTACTATTGCTTGCAATCTATTCATGCCAGAAACTATTTCCTTATCCCTGGTAGGCAAACATCATTACCTTAGGTTAGGTTAGGTTAGGTTAGGTTAGGTTAGGTTAGGTTAGGTTAGGTTAGGTTAGGTTAGGTTAGGTTAGGTTAGGTTAGGTTAGGTTAGGTTAGGTTAGGTTAGGTTAGGTTAGGTTAGGTTAGGTTAGGTTAGGTTAGGTTAGGTTAGGTTAGGTTAGGTTAGGTTAGGTTAGGTTAGGTTAGGTTAGGTTAGGTTAGGTTAGGTTAGGTTAGGTTAGGTTAGGTTAGGTTAGGTTAGGTTAGGTTAGGTTAGGTTAGGTTAGGTTAGGTTAGGTTAGGTTAGGTTAGGTTAGGTTAGGTTAGGTTTGGTTGGGTTGGGTTGACTATGTAATCCCTGGACACTATGAACTCTGGCCCATTCAAGGCACTGGCCATTTTGAACACTGGACACATCGTGCCCTGGACATTATGAACCCTGGCCATTTCGAACACTGGACACATCGTGCCCTGGACATTATGAACCCTGGCCATTTTGAACACTGGACACATCGTGCCCTGGACATTATGAACCCTGGCCTCTTTGAATTTACCCTATCTGCAGCCAGTTGGCCACTTTTGGACCATGTAATCCCTGGACAATGTGAACACTGGCCAATTCAAGGCACTGGCCAATTCGAGCACTGGACACATTGTGCCCTGGACATTATGAACCCTGGCCTAAATAATACGCACCCTTTCTGGTCAGGTCATGTCTTTGAACGTAGGCCAAATTTTTCATATGACCTTTAAGATCAACTTTTGATTCATTCGAAGCGTTTTGATAAGAGGAACACGATGCTGGTAAAATTAATTTCATGCAAGTTTTAAGCTAAAATTTTTTTAGTGTTTGTGGAAAAGCAATTGGTTTTCTCATAATACCGATGGTGGCAGTTTTGTTATTTACATGCTAAGCCGTTGACCTTAAAGGGACCCTCCCACCTTAACCCTAGAACGCCTAGGGGGGGTTGTATCAACCCCCCCTGAGGTTTTTTCGAAGTGCACGCTAAACGGCTTGTCGTAGCGGGCTGAAATTTTCAATACCCTCTGGGGCAACCTTTGCGCATCTTTTGCCGAAAAAAAATGATCGGGTCATGTCAGGTCACGGAGTTATGACGTCATAAGAGGTACAGCCTCCGGCCGACAGTTACCAAACGTGTGCGCCGAATCCCTAGGTTTTCTGCCGGTGATACCCACATTGTTTGATGGATCATGATGAAACTTCCCATGCATGTTGGGGCAAGCATTGGCTATCGTGTGGTGCAAGAAAATTGACCGGGTCAGGTCAGGTCACGGAGCTATGACGTCACAAGAGGAACAGCGTCCGGTACTATTTTTGAAAAGCGCCCGAACCACTATTTTGCTAATTCTTGTCACCTCAATGGGAATATGCAGCAATATTAGCTTCTATAGGGAGCAAATGGACCTCCCAAATCCAAAAATACAATCAGATTTCAAAAATTTAAATTTTGATTTTTCGAATTTCTGCCGCCGACTGTGACCTTGCCGACTTCCGGCGCTCCCAACGCGCCATTTTTAGAGCTAGGGAAACGAAATACATACCAAACGATAGAGAATTGATCAAGGAACACGATAGTGAAGGTTTCAAGTCGATATCTCCCACCGTTTTGCCGCAATCGCCGCGGAAAGTTGAAAAAGTTTGATTTTTTCGGAAAATTTGACCTTTGACCGGTCATAAGTAGGTCAAATGTTGACCTAGGACCAAAAAATATACCACCAATCGTGAGATCTCGTTGAGAGCAATCCGTTGGTTTTTTCCGCTAAGCTCTACGACCTTCCGTTTCGAAACGCCAGGGGGGTCGTAACAACCCCCCCCCCCTGGTCGTTCGTGTTATGAGAAATGGCCTGGTCGTGCGAGGGTTAACATTAGTTTTGAGTTGAGATAGCCAAGTTTGCGGCCAGGCTCAGAAACCACCATTTATCCTGGTCGCAACCCCCGCAGCTTTATGGTGTTCAAGAAATTTCTTCCCTTTACTTGCAGGGTGGGACCAGCGTGGTCCCTATCTCTTAACCATTACGGGAATCTGATGACGTCATCAGGCTTTCGAACGTCCGTTAAATGTTTGACTAAAAGGTTTTGTAGCACGCGGTGGTATATGCTGCTTTGCGCGCAACAAATGCCGCACTTTCAAATAAAGTCGCTAGGAACAGCGGAGATCCCAAAAAGTAAACAAAAGTAAAAGTCTAATATCTTGAAAACCGGTGAATATTTTTCGATGAAATTTGGTAGATATTCGTTTTTGCTCTTTCTGAACCGAGCGACATCACTTTCATGCCAATTCATTAACTTTTAGAAGGTGGGAGGGTCCCTTTAATTAAATTTGACAATATTATTCAGACAGCGGTAAACGAGCTGATTGTTGTATTAGGTTAGGCTCTTTCGGTCGCGATTTCAGAGTGGGAAGGATGATAGGAATTAGGGGGAGACAGGGGGCCTGGGCGGGAGTCCTGGACCTCATGCTCCGCTCGGGCCGAGCCCATCACGTGGGTTGGATTGCCCTGACACATGGATAGCCCTGGGCGGTGTTTCACGGCACCGCGCTGCAGCACGCTGCGCTGCGCTGCTGCATTGTTGCGGCGGTTGATATGAATTCGGCTCCACGCTAGCGTTGCGAGCTTCCGAGTCTGTTGATGTTCCCATGGAAATTGGAAACCTAATGCACCGGTGCGCGCAACGCACCCTGTCTAAGCAAAATTTTACCATCGATGACCTCTAGTGACATGACTTCTGGCTGTGACTCGATCCAAAATTGGCTGAAGTATTTTTTCTTCTTTCTGCTACTTTTGACGCTACTTCGAATACCACTTAAATGCCCAAAGCTGAGTTATAAGAATGATGCCCAATCCCCATTTCCCCTCCAACAGAGCGTGAGAGTCTAGGCATTCCTGTGGGGCACGGGCTAACAATAACTATCTCATAATCATTGCAGCCATGAACATCTACTGCCATTCTTTAACACCGGTTTCGCTGCGCTGAGCGGTGGCCGTCCCGTTTGTTGGATTCTACAGCTGGCTGGCGGAAAGCGTTACCGGCCGCCCGTCCACCGCCCGCGGGCCGGACCGAGCGGTCCCGCTGACCCTACCTGACCTGAGCCCGGCGCGATATGGGACAGGCAGACGGGGGTTCGGCTCAGCGAAGGCAGCGCCCACTGGTGCTGGGGACTTTTTTAATAGACCTACTGTACTGTTCCATTTAGAAAGAAGCTATAAAGAACGGCTGACTTAGTGCTTAGAAATGCCCATAATGCTCACGCTCAAGTGGTGAATGGAACAGCCTGGATATCCATTTATTCTGTTTTGAACATTGCTGAAGTGATATCACCAAATGCCGAGGTGTTTTGCTTATTGCCGAAGTCATGGCGAAGTGTCAAACTGTTTTGCAGATCGCTCATTTCAGTGTTCAATCTGTTTTGTCGAATGGCTGAAATGAAACACACGACGCCGGAATAGTTGTGTTCAATGCCGATTGTCGAAATGGCTCCTCAAGCAGTTATGGCTAATGGTTGAATTCAATTGCAAAAAGGTGTAGTTTATGTGGTACACACAGAGTTTTGGAGATGTTTGAATTTTGTGAAAATGTAGCAATATTTTCAAAACCATTTTTGAACCAAATCACTTGCGTGAAAAGCCACGCTATTTTGTTCTATAGTAAAGAACAAAACAGTGTCAACTACCACACTCAAGCTTTTATTTAACTTTCTCAAATTAAGAACTTAATATGACTCAAAGTTTTTCCCACGCAACTGTCCCTTAGCACCCCATTGTCCCTTAACACCCCGTTTTACGGTAGCTCAAAAGTCACTAGTTCAATTGTCATTAGCTGTGTAGGCGTGGATCCTAATAAGTAGGCCTTTTTTATATTTCGGCGCGTCTCGACAAGAGAAACACGACAGTGGCAAAAAAGCTATATCATGCAATGATGTGACGTTTAAGTTAACTATTACTGACAGATGTGATTATGACACCCGCTTCATCCACAGGCTGGTCAATAACGTGGAGGACAGGGCGCCATTCCTCAATATCACAGCCTACTCCACGCCTCACCAGCGGCAATGGTCAACAATGACGGCCGGCCTGAATCTGGACAGAGGCCGGAAGATCAGAGTAAGTTCATTGAGTTGTGGCAGAGGTCGCTGATTTCTCAGTCAATCCACTCTGTTCCGGAATAGTAGGTGGAAAGCATGAGCTTTCTATTTGGAAATTCTCATCGGGGAGGGACTGAAAGCAAAAGTTGTCCGGTTGTGCGTATGTACAGCCACGGATCACCTAACGGATCGGCAACTCTCCCCGCTTCCCATTGTTATCGGCGTACCCGCGGAGCGGGCTGCCATCTAGCGGCGCGGATATCTTCACTAAGGAGGGGAGCCGGCCGCCCGCCGCAACCAGTGTTAAAAGGCACAGGGAAACGGGTGTGAACGCAATACCCGTCCGTCGTTTCCATCCTCAGGATGTTCAGATCAAGTTCAAATCCTTCTCCTTCGCGCAGCAGCAGCTGAAACGGCTCAATTTTTTGAGCCCTCAGCATTACGCCTATGGGAGCCTCTGACGTCACCCGTTCAATATTTTGAGCGCTCAATAATTTGAGCTTTTCCCCCTTGTGTGTGGGACTGATATATGGACTGTGCGCTGATCTGAGGAAATCAGCATTGGAGGCCCAAATTTCTGAAGCCGTAATATGAGCCTATGCGTTGTAACCACTGAGTTGTAACACACCACCTATTTACTTTCACCGTTGTCAGGTTTAATTTCAAGTATTTTTCCTTGTGACATTTCTGTGAATACAATATGTCTCAAATATTTAGCACATTTTCAATCAACAGATTAAACAGTAGCGGTTCTTGTAATATCTTCTGCTCATCTCAAGAATAAAAAAGGTTTTTAGTCAATATGAATGCATGTATTGGCGCATCATTTCCCGTTCAGCGACACCCATCGATGCCTTCATGTCTAGTTCATCTCACATTGCACCAGTGGGCTTAAAAAAAAAAAAAAACAGTGGGCACCAGTGGCGTTAGTCTACAGGCGGGCGCCAGCGAGGGCCGGGCGCGAGTTACCTAAGTGTGGAACTACAAGTCGATTCTAGGGCTCTGATTGGTGACTTTGGTCGGGGGATGACGCTTATAGCATGACGTCACTCGCGTACTTGGCCGGACCAACGGCGCGGCGCAGGCGCGCCGAGCCAACCCAGAGGCTCTCAACCTCAATTGTACAGATCCTGCGCATTGAATGGCGAAACTTCGGCGAGTTCGCTTGAGTTTGGAAGCCTCTGCCAGAGAACTGGAGACGGCCGGATTATTTGCTGGACAGTGGGCAGCGCAGATGGCGATTGACGGTGCCAAAAAGATGATAGGGAAAAAGGGGTTGAGACTTGAGCAGTGAATTATAAGCCTGTTGCATAGCTGAGTGGTAAATTGTAAAATACTTAAGGTTTGAAGAGATGCAGTGTAGTTTAGCCGACTCAGGGGCATTCTGCCGAGTTATGTAAGGCGGAAGGGTCGCAACTCGCAAGTCGTTTGTTTACATGATTGCCTGATTAAAATGTAAAGCGTACCTAATGTTTAGTTGATAATACAGCGAGGTTGGGCATCTGCTCAATCCATTTCTTCTCTGCAATAGTGCATTCGCCACTGTAATTCATTGTAAGAGGCACTGGGCTGCGCCGCCTGTTAATTATTCCGAAACCACCAGTGAATTGTCACAGTCACTCACAACAATACGAATCGTTCAGTCGTGCGCTGGGGGTCCGCCAAGTTTGAGTGTGCTGAAGAATGCAGACTGGACCGCCGAGAATATAACACTTCCGTCTCCCTGGGCGAGCGGCGCATTGGAGCCGAAGGAAACTGCTTCAGTTTTTTTTTTTGTGGGGAAGATACCCATGTTTGAAAATTATGTTCTGGAATGATGCGATAAGGAAAAGGACGGTTTCTTGAATTAAGGGCTGTGGAGAAGAAGCAGATTTTCTCATTTGCTACCCGATACAACGCGAAAAGACGCAAATGTTGCACATTGGGCTTAATAAGCCTTATAAAAGGTAAGGGACTTCGTGAATCATGCCTAACTGACCGCGACCCAGTTATTTGCCACTGCAGGTAGGTACTAGGTAAGTAGATACTCATTTGTAAACAGAGCGTTCCACCAACCCTCGCCAGAAATTCAATCAGCAGTTGCTTATCTTAAAACGTTTGAGTGCACCTAACAACCTTTAAAAATGACGTCCTCCCTTTCAATGGTTCGTTCGAAGACACAAAGCCAGAATCAGCCAAGCAATATCGGAATCCATTGCGCAGTGTGTCGACTGTCGGATGTGCCCATCCACATAGCATAGCACACACTGCTAAATGCAGGTATGTACGCTCACCTACACATTAGGTATTTGAAGGACTTGATAGCTCATACACATGGAAGAAACGCATGAAATGTGATTAATAGCTGCAGCAGAAGTTTGGCGTCCGATGCCTCTTCGCCAAGTTAAGACCATGCCAATCTCGGCCAGTCTGCCGTTGCGCCGGCACTGGCCGTGGTGTGACGTCATCCGGCCGGCTCGGCGCTGGGTAGTTCCACACTTAGGTAACTCGCGGGCCGGGCAGCGGAGCAGCACGTGCTCCGACACGTCCGCTTCCCCCGGAATACGGCGCAGAGCGCCGCCGGGTACCGCTTGTCAGGGCGCTGCAGGCACGCCGCGAAGGGGAGACGGCCGATCCAGTGCAGATACTGGAGCAAACGGCCCCAGCAGTGGCCCGCCGTCATCTAGTGCACCGAAACGGCGGCCTCTCGATCCTCTCCGGGGATGGGGGGCGGCAGAGTGCTCCCGAAGATCGTCTTGAAGAAGGATTCGGGCCAGTTGTCGCGCCACTGACAGGTGGCCGCCCGACCGACG
>NW_024882979.1:0-77500 GCF_019059575.1 Amphibalanus amphitrite | reverse complement strand
TGTGAAGTAAATACCTCCAAGTCTGAATTGCTGTTAGCACTGTTTTGAGAGACATGCTTAAACATATAATCAAGTAAAGTAACCGTACTCTCATAGTTAATATCCAAAATCGTAAGAAAAAGGCCTGATAATTCCGAGGAGCTTTCGGCTTACGCCTTCTTCAACTCCTTGGAGTTGAAGAAGGCGTAAGCCGAAAGCTCCTCGGAATTATCAGGCCTTTTTCTTACGATTTTGGATATTAACTATGAGAGTACGGTTACTTTACTTGATTATAAATACCTCCAACGTGAACAGATGGTTAACTGAGCGAGAAAACATGTCCTCATTTATATTCATTTACTCATTATTTATTCAGCATGCAATGAAATATCTTAATCCGCGAAGTAGATGAAAGTATGGGTTACCTTACATTCAAATTTCAAAATATTTCGACGCCTTTTTGATGATAAAAAGATGCATAAAAGTGCACTGATGTTTGGGCCTCCTATGCTGATTTCCTCGGATCAGCGCACAGTCCATGTGGTTGGCTTCTTGGAAATTGTCGACATTCGACCTGGAAATCGGCGAAATTTTGCCTTCAATGACCTCTGGTGACCTGACCTTTGACCTGACCAAAAAATTGACTGAAGTGATTTTGTCATTATTTTTGACGCTCTTTCGAACGCCGCCTTCCGCGTATCGCTACGTGGCCCAGGAGCCGAGTTAGAAGGGGGGTGTTCAAACCCCCCCTCAGCAGGGCGTGGAAATTCAGGACCCCCAGCCGGGCGCGGGTTAAAGTGAGGGTGTTACGGGGGTATTTCGGGGTGCTGATCACGAGTTTCATGTTAGTTTTGATCACAGACGATGGCTTCATGCAATATATGCCAGGTCGGGTTAGGTTAGGTCAGGTCAACCAATAGGCGTCCTGCCTGCTATTCATAGTACAGGTGTTGCCCACTACTGACAGCTTTGTAAGATGTTACGAAGGCACCACATCTACTTCGTAAATGTTCAAATGGCTGTTAAATTCGAAATCAGCTCCAAAACCACTCTAGAAACAAGTAAAACTCAAAAAGTGAACCAAGTTCGTCAAAGGTCATTGACCTTGACCTGACTTTAACGTGACCTTGTCATCAACCATACTGCATTGTACCAGCATCATTACACCATGTTCGAACGTTTAAAACCACAAAAAGACTGGAAACGCGCGGATAATGTGAGCTGGCAAACGCCGAATCGCGATTCTTACCAAACATGGTCTCGAGAATAGGTCACGGGTGAAAAGGTCAGGTATGTATGTATGTATGTATGTATTGACACCAAAAGCCTTCCACATATGGCGTGGCGATTACGGCTTAGATCCGAGTATAATGGGTAACAGTCATGCGGGCAGGGGGAAGAACACTCAGCACTAGACGACAGTCATCCATCGATGGGGGTCGCGACAATAATCATCTACATATGTACATAAGACAAACAATACAAACAGATCGTCCACCTATTGGCGGCATGCCTCGTCTACTACTAAACAGACTCGTCAGCGGCGTAGCGGAGATTTGTTAATCAGCGCGGCCCTGGCAGACCGGGCGAAGCTGGCAGGTGGCAGCTGCACTACCTGGGGTGGGAGGCTATTTAACAGCGCCGCGGCGCGGTACTCAAAACGCCGTTTTCCGGTTTCAAGCCTCGGTCGGGGAAGATGAAGGAGATGATCCTGCCGTGTGTGCCTGTCTCGAAAATTTTGATTAGGGACGAACAGTGCAGCGAGGTTCTCGGGCTCTTCATGCTTAATGACCTTTTGCGCGATCGTGAGTGTCAGGTAATCTGACATGGATTTTGGTGATAGCCAGCCAAGTCTGTCGCGCAGGTCCGAGACGTGGTCAAACTTACGCCGTCCGAAGATCACTCTAGCGGCAAAGTTCAAAATTTTCTGGAGTCGGTCAAAATTTTTCTGAGTCCCGTTACCGTACACAGTGAGGCAGTAGTTGATTCGTGATATGACCAGAGATGTCACGAGAACTTTAATGACACCGTCAGGGAGACAATTTCGTGCGTGAGACAGTCCGATCAACAAGCCAGTACACCGACGACTAAGCTCGGACACATGTGCTTCCCAGGACAGGGCGCTGTCAAAGACAACACCCAGATTCCCCACCTGCTCGCTTGGCTGCAACACAGAGTCACGAAGAGAGACGCTGAAGTCGGGTACCTTCCGTAAATTTTGTCTGCTGCCAAAAACCATGAGTTGTGTTTTGTTTGCGTTTAGCTTGAGGGCGTGAAGACAGAACCAGTCACTGATTGATGCGAGTGAAGCTTCCATGCGAGAGATAAGCGATCTGAGGTCGTCGGCACGGCCGCTCACTAGAACCTGGGTGTCGTCCGCATATTGGAAAACGGTGGCGTCACCTGCGTATAGCGAGAGGTTGTTCGAAAATATGGTGAAGAGTAACGGTCCCAGGGCAGATCCTTGGAAGACACCCATATTATTTGGAAGCGGCCGAGACAGTACTCTACCTCCGGCGCCATTAGATAGGGACACGCTCTGGGTGTGTCCCGTGAGAAAAGCAGAAAACCAAGAGGTCTCGATCCCGTGCATGGCCAGTTTTTGAAGTAAAAGTTCGTGGTCGATGACATCAAAGCATTTGCTTAAATCAAGGAGACACAGCAGTGATAGTTCTCCCCTATCAGAGGCTGCGAGGATTTGGTCTGTGACGGACAGCAGAGCGGTCTCTGTGGAGTGTCGGGGGCGAAAACCATGCTGCGAGGAGGCAAGGAGATAGTTATTTGAGAGGTAGTGGTAAAGCTGTTGATGTACGAGGCGTTCCACAACCTTCATAATCACGGGGACTAATGAGATTGGTCGAAAGTTGGTGGGATCCGAGGGGCTGCCTGATTTGAAGATGGGGTGGACTGTGGAATGTTTCCAGGAATCGGGGATATCGGAGTTGGTAATACACGTATTGATAATGTAAAGTATGACGCGACCGATAGCTGAGAAGCCGGACTTTAACATTCGGATGCAAATGCCATCAGTCCCACTGGCGCCTGAGTTGCGCATGCCGAAGATAGTGTGACCAAGTTCGCCGAGAGTGACCGCGCGGAGCTGAAAACGACATGCACCGACCCGGGGGAGGCGAACGTTCAGATCGGTAGCGGTGTTAAGAGACCGGACCTCCGCAGCGATGCGGGGTCCGACAGAGACGAAAAATGAGTTCAGTTCATCGGCGGGTAAATTAGGCTGCACACTAGGACCGTCCTTTTTCCCTGCTACAACTGTCCTGATAGACTGCCAGACCTTATTGGGGCCCCGCTCGCAGATATTTCTCTGTAGCTCCTCTCGCCGGTCGCGACGCAGCGCGGCGCGAACAGAGCGATTCAGCTCCTTGTAAGCTGTCGACTGACGACCGGACAGTCGTAGCGAGGCGCGGCGCTGGGACATAAGGTTCCGTGTGATAGCAGAGGCCGGGGGCGCTATGGGGTTCCGAATGGTAATACGCCTGAGTGGGGCGTGGTCGTCGATAATAGGCAAAAAATTGGACACGAATGCATCCCACTGATCACTAACAGTCGCGGCGGTAAACACAGGCTCCCAGTCGACAAGCTCCAGATCAGAATTCAGGGCAGTGACATCAACGCGGTTGAGCGAACGAGCTGAGATGATTGTAGGCTTCGGACGCAGTTTGGGGACGTTGACATCTACGCTAATAAATTTATGCGGACTAAAATGACAAAACTCAACACGGGTGTTAGAGAAGAGGTCCACTTTGTTCACCATACACACGTCAAGGAGCGAACCGGAAGTGAAAGTCGAAGTTGTTACTAGCTGGTCTAGGGAGTAGTCCGATAGGAAGCTGCTGAGATGCTGTCGTGCACGAAAGTTGGGTTCTTTCTTCAGCAGGTCACAGTTTACAGGGTGGGGCAGAAAGATTTACCTGTTTGTTTTCAGTCCATAACTCAAAAAGTTTTGAACGGATTTTGATAAAATTTTGCATGCAGCTTCCCAACTGACTCATGTATCAACATTTAGATCGTTTTTGCATTTCGTTATATTTGTTGGTGAGCTATGGCGAAGCTGACTAAGAGAGCCCAAATTGCGTCGCTTAAGTAGGTTGGCCATAGCTCCTGAAGCGTTGCCAAACAGCTCGGTGTTGCCGTAAAAACTGTTTACATTGTAAATAAATGACTTAAAAAGACAGGGTTGGTGTCGACGAAGTCCATGCCAGGCAGAATAAGGGATATCTGCTTCAAAAAGCTGGTTAATATCGTGCACAAGAAGGTGTTTTAAGTTCTAGGCGAAGCATGCGCAAACTGCCAAGGGAGCTCAGTGTTTCGCCCAGAACCGCCAAGAGAATCATAAACGACGGCTTGGGCTTTATTTCATACAGGATGGGACATCGGCACCTAATTTCGGCGGCATCCAGGGAAAAGCGGCTACACAGGACCCAAAAAACATTGGAGGAAATCAGGAGCGCCGGTAACAAGGCATTCTTCTGGTCCAATGACAACATGTTCATGCTTGAGCCCCAGAGACACTCCCAAAACGTCAAATTTTTGGCAGGTGGTTCATCCAGCATTGATCCTGCTATTCGCACCATTTTTCGTCGCCAGAAGCCTGCTGGTGTCTTGGTTTGGGCTGCCGTCGCATCCGACGGCTCAAAAGGATCCTTGGTATTCATCAAGGAGGCTGTGCAAGTTAATGTACAGGTTTAAGTCCATCTGCTGGAGGAACATGTTTTGCCTTGGGTCACTCAGTCGTTCCGAGACGGATACGTCTTTGTCCAGGACGGTGCGCCGCCGCAAACGGCCAACATCGTTCAACCGTGGTGGAAGACCCACATGCCTGGGTTCTGGGACACAGACATTCGGCCATCATCAAGTCCAGACCTGAACCCGATGGACTTCGCAATCTGGACCATCTTGAAGAGGAGGGTGTGCGCAGCAGCACACAGCAGAATCGCCGCCCTGAAGCTGGCCCTTGAGACGGCACCGTCAAATCTTGGCGGGGACACCGTGCGGCGCTCGTGCCCCTCCGCAGAGGAACGTTTCGAGGCAGTGGTGAAGGACAAGGTGACCATATTGAGCCATAATGCCGTCGCTGAGAAGTGTACATGCTACTGCATATACGTGCCAGAAATCAATTTGATATCTTTGTTCAGGGCCGAAATATTTAAGAAAATCAAGAGGTAAATCTTTCTGCCCCACCCTGTATATCACCGCAGATGACGAGCGGGGTCCTAGGGTGATCGATAAGTACTCTTTGTAACTGATTTTCAAGGTCGGCAAAATCGGCACATAAAGCGGTTTCGGAGTGGCGAGGGGGGCGATATAAAGAACATACGATGAGTTGACGACCTTTGTCGAGCTTGAGCAGCGCCCACTTTGACTCGAGCTGGCTGCAGCCGCGCTCAAAACTTGGGAACTTGATGGGCACTGATGTGATATCTGATTTTGTTACGATCGCGACGCCGCCGTACCCGCGACCATCAGGTCGGTCTGTGCGGCTGAGGGAGTAGCCTGGGAGCACTAAGAGTCTGTTTGGCGTAGAAGGGCGTAGCCAGGTCTCCGACAGTAGTACGACATCGTAATTGTTTTGGCGGAGTTCATAGGTCAGGTCCAATAGTTTAGGCTTAAGGCTTTGAATATTCAAGCTTCCGATACGAAGATTCCGATGGTGGTTTTCTGTCGTTTCCGGTCGGCTCCTGCCCCTGCCGCGGCCACCGCGGGCGCCGCGGCGTTGTGGACGGCGTCCGCCGCTGCGGGCCGGCTTGGGGCGCGGGGAGACGCTGGTGGGCGGGGCCTGGGCTGCCGGCGGCGCGCCGTGGGACGCGGGCAGCGCGAGCGGCCGCTCCCCACCCCCGCGGGCCGGCGGGGCTCTCAGCTGGAGGGGAGGGTGAGGCGACACGGCCGCCGGCTGGCGTCCGTGGGGCTCTGCGCGCGGCGCGGGGCGCGGTCCGTCGTCCCTGGGGCTCGGGAAGATTTGAATGCCGGCAGCCGTTGGGTGGCTAGAGCTGGGGCCGAATCACTAGTAGAGCTCGATGAAAACCGAGAAAAGTTCCGTGGTAAAGCAGGTTTTCTTTTGGTGAGATGGTGCCTGAGGGTCAGGTGGGTGGGTCAGGGTCATGAAATTTTTAGGTTAGGTGTAAAATTGATGAAATCGAGGGTACTGAACGTCTCGTCGCGATCAGCTGCTTGATCAGCTGCTTGAAGTTCACGAGAAATTTGCGAAAAACCATGGGGGTTCCATCCGACCGAAGGTATCTACCGTGTGTATATTCACCGTGTCGCACTGTCGGGACCTCGGTAACGGACAGACGCACCTACCTCGAATAGTGTTATAGACGGCTGAAGTCCGCTGCAATCATTTTAACTCGTATTGATTGAAAAGAATCGGCATTTCGGCGGATTCACTGAAAAGGAATCGCTAGTCCGCGGATTAACTAGGAAGTTCGTAGATCCCCGTGACTCTTCAGTGACTTCACGGACGCACTGAAAACTCAGTAAATCCGCGGAGCCACGGCAGTGATTTCGCGGGTTCACGAGAGTTGACGTGACTCCGCGGAGTCCCTAGGATCAACCAGTGACTTTGCGAACTCACGGATTTCGCGGACACACTGTAGGTAACATATGTACCTATATTATGTTTGTATGTATGCGCATAGATGTCGCAACCTTGGCGCATAGATGTCACAAGTAGATAGGGCCTAGGTCCCAACTATAGCGACACATGCAGTGCAAATGGTAGCATTGTCTAGGTAGGAATTTCCAAGTACGCTCGGCCCGCACTATTTCAAAAGTTACAGATGTTTGAATTTCAGTGAGTTTCAAACTTCAGTAACTTTTGAAATAGTGCGGGCCGAGCTTAATTTTCATTATATTCGTAATGAGGAGTATGCCATGTGTTCGCATACAAATTTTGACGAAAATCGCAGGGGCTCGCCCAATGACCTTGAAATTCCGTAGCTTTGTGACTCAGTAACTTGAAAAAATATGGCGGGCCGAGCTTAACTTTTATGATATTTGTAATGAGGAAGATGTAATATGTCCGTATACCAATTTTGACGGAAATCGCAGGGGCTCGCCCAAATGACCTTGAAAGTCAAACCTCCGTTACTTCGTAAATATGGCGGGCCGAGCTAAAATTTTGTGCTATTCGCAATAAGGAGCATCTAGAGTGTCCGTACACAAAGTTTGACGGAAATCGTAGGGGCTCGCCCGAATTACCTTGACATTCAAACATCCGTAACTTCGTAAATATGGCGGGCCGAGCTTAGAATTTGGGGGGATCGTAATCAGCATGATAAGTACTATCCACTGACCAAGTTCGGTCCAAATCGGAGGGGCAATTTTAAAGAAAATCGCAGGGGCTCGCCCAATTACCTTGAAATTCCGTAACTTTGTGACTCCGTAGCGTGGAAAAAATATGGCGGGCCGAGCTAAACTTTTATGATATTTGTAATGAGGATGTAGTATATCCGTATACCAATTTTGACGGAAATTGCAGGGGCTCGCCCAAATGACCTTGAAATTCAAACATCCGTAACTTCGTAAATATGGCGGGCCGAGCTTAAATTTTCTGATATTCGTGATGAGGAGCATCTAGAGCAGTGGTCGGCAGGTCATTTGGGGTCGTGCCCCCTTTTTGGGCGCCAGGCAGGGCCATTACCCCCACCTACCAGACCCCATTGCTGACACAACCAAGTTTACTGAAATTCCATACCGTCCTGGAACTCTTTGGGTATTTCTGCATTTCCGATGCATCAAATTTAAAACATGCCACTTCCTCCACAAAACATTTAATAGGTACCTATATCCCAGTACGGCGGAACACCTTCAATTAAGGGGGAGGGGGGGGCACTGCCGACTTTTGGTCCCATTCTTTCCATGGAACGCCCATAGGGCTAATGTTAAAATGCCAAAATCAAAGGGGGCACGGTGCCCCGGTGCCCTCCCCGTTCCGCCGCCGATGCTATATCCCATTTAACCCTTGTACGTATAGGGGCGGCGGGTGGTTTTTCGTTAAAAGCTCACGTAAAAGGCATTGGATCACGACCAAATTGTACCCTCGAGCCCATCATTTTTTTCCAGCCCAGAAAATATCATGACCCGTGAGATCGGTTTTACCAACAGAAAAATAGCCGCCTGCCGGAATTTTTGCCTCAAGACCGCTTCACATACGGAGCGTAAACGCGATGGGCACGTAAGCGGATAGGGCTTTACCGTTTACGCTCCATATGTGAAACGATCTTTATGCAAAAAATTCCGGCAGGCGGCTATTTTTCTGTTGGTAAACCTGGCCTCTGGACCCATAATGACCGTTGGCTTATGACTTATGAGCTTCTTCTGGAGATCATCTTGAGCCATAAAATCTCACTTCAAGGAGTTATAGCGGGTTCCGATTTTCTCGACACTTGTCATTGCCCTCTTGAATGAGACGGAATGACCAAGGACCTTAAAAATAAGCAGCAGCGGCTTCCTATAGTCACGGGTAATGCGCTCGTTTTTTTTCATGCACAGCTCCATCTCAGAGTCCGAGAGGCCGCGGGGGTCCGATCGACTCCTCCCCCTTACGTTAGCGGCTGTTGAAACGCCAACAGACGGGCGACGGTTAAAAGTTGCAGCTGCTTTTGTACGACTGTACGGAGGGGAGGGGGTGAGATGGTGAGGCGAGCAGGTACGTGAAAATTGGTATCTAATCAATGTGTGCTGTGCCTTTGGCCTGGGCTAATCTTTGAATCCTGGGATGCAACAGTCACGATGGCTCCATCACTGGAGCTACAAACTCTTAAAAAGATAGGCTTTCTCAGAATCCATCATTACCCCCACCGAAAGGGCTCCAATACCCCCAAAGGGGGCATGCCCCACCATTTGCCGACCCCTGATCTAGAGTGTCCGTACACAAATTTTGACGGAAATCGTAGGGGCTCGCCAGAATGACCTTGAAATTCAAACATCCGTAACTTCGTAAATATGGCGGGCCGAGCTTAGATTTTGGGTGCATCGTAATCAGGATGTTACGTACTATTTACTGACCAAGTTTGGTCCAAAATCCAAATTGGAGGGGCTCGCCTGACTCCGAATCTTAGATTATAGATTAGGATTCACTTACATATAACTTGACGGCCGTCCAACAACAAGGAGGCAGAGACAAAACAAAAGCACACCATGACATGCATGCACAAATATACGACTGAGATTATATATTCCCGACCGGGGCTGGGAAAATGCGTTTTATTCACCGAGGTTTTTGTGCGGAGGACCGAGTGCCGGTAGGCACGAGGTCCGTAGCCAAAAACCGAGGTGAATAAAACTGCATTTTCACAGCCCAAAGGTTGGGAAGAGATTTACCACATGCCGTACCGGAGTAACAGTTTATATTATATTTGTATTTTTTATTGTGAGGCTGCGTTAAGAATGAAAGATGAAATTCTATACTTTCCCCTTATTTTGGGTTTGAAAAAGCTGAGGATGAAGATGGTGAAGCGCCAGAAGCTAGAACAAAAAGTAAATGAAGTCCAGCCAGCAGGAGTGAGGAAACCGTGAGGAAAACTGAAAATAGGGTGAAACGCTAAATCAAACGTGTCTTGAATGCTAGCTGGATCAACAAGTTAGAACAACGAAGTATATGGAGTCCAGTGCAGGAGTGAGGAAACCGTGAGGAAAACTGAACATTGGGTGAAACGCTGAATCAAACGCGTCTTGGGTCCCAGCTGTAACAATATCACATGTTTCATTGTGGCACGTTAAGATGCTTCACGCATTTAAAGTGTTCGTTTTTGCGTGCATTATGAAGAAATAATTATTATTCCGACCATGTTCTGCAGCAATAAATACATTGGCATTGGAACGATAACCTTGTTTAGTTGAATAAGGACGCCATTTAATTGCGTCCCAGAAAAGCTATTTCTGGCACCTAAAAGCTGACTCGCCCCAAAATTGGTCCTCAGCACCTATTTGGTGGATACCAGCACCAATCATGGAAAATGACCTTAATTAGCTGTTTCTGGCACCTATTCATCGGTACGCCTTACTCTTTTTTCTGAATCTGGCACCTAAATGCTGAGCGTAGCACCAATCTAGTAGAAAAATGAACTACTGGCTGGTAGAATCATGTTGTTCTGGTATAATGACCCCTGGAGTCTAGCCTAAAGGTTGCCAGTGCAGCTACACACTAAGACAGCCCCGTAGTGATCTCAGCATTGTATATGACGTTTAAGTAAGCAAATAATATTGATTTGTTTGAAAAAACAATGTCATTTAAATATTTAAAAGTATTTATTTGTAATGCTTAAAGGGAAACATTTTTGTGAGTAATTGTCTCGATTTTGACCATTAAAACGGGCAGGTATTGCATTTTTTGACGTCATCAAATAGCTCCAAAAAAGAAATGTAATGTTTTCATTCCGTTCAAGGCCGCTGAAGAAACGCGGGATCTTGCGTGGGACATTGTCCGTTGTTTGCCGCGCAGAGTTGTGCCGTGGTTGTGCCTTTTTCATCCGTTTCTTACTTATGTCATATGTGTGCATGAAGCTTTGATTTTGTTTTTGGTTATTGTGTGGCCGGTCAGTCAAACGCCCATGTAGAAACCGGATGCTGCGTTTGATCGAGATGGAGTCAGACGATGATTGCAGAAAGCTAATAATATTGAAAAGAGGGCCGGTTGCGTGGCATGTCTGTTCAGAGTTGACATTTTGCTTTACTCCAGTTAATGACCTGAGAGCCTGGCTGGAAGTGACGGATCCAAACTTTTCACGTTAAAATGGCTGAGAGTGCAATAATCTCTAGTCTCTACATAGCGGGCTGGTATAGGAGCGTCTTGCTATGCTGCACCATAGCTGGCTAGTGATTCTCTTTTGGCTAGAAATGGCATTAATCATTATCTCCACTGGCGAAAATGGCACTTGACATCACCGAATGCAACGTTCATGTTGTTAGGATACATAAAATCAGGAAGATAAGATTACGCGAATTAGGTAGACAAACGTGGAATAAAATAGGTGCTGGATGTTTTGGTTTTGGTGCTGAATCAGCAAACAGCAAATACGGAGTTCAACTAGACGATCTGGCAACTTTAGGCTGTGTGGAAGCAATTAGGTGCCAGATTCAGATATTAGGGTCGAATAAGCATTTTGGGGCTGATCAGCAATTAGGTGCCAGAAACAGCTTTTTAGGGACCAGAAACAAATATTCCCCGTCGAATAACGTTGACAGCAAAAGTAAGTAAACACGCAGGCACTTACTTTTGCTGTTGCTGTTAGTGAACACACAATCCGTAAATATCTTCTTTGAAATTGGTTCTTCCACTCAGAATATTCAGTAAAATTTTGTCTGGGAAAATCAAAAAGCCCTAGGGCCGAATCGTTTCCCAAATACCTTCAACATTAGCCGAGGCGGGCCGAAGCCATTTCCCAAATGCACGTGCTAATGTTAAAGGGATATCTCGGCATGTGGTAAAGCGATCATTTCTCAATGTATCCGCTTGGCGCCGATTGATTGTGATCTCATGCAGTAGGGGAGACCGGGGCTAGTTGGGCCAGTTTTTACTTCAAGCGTCATAACTTCGGTATAACTATACATATCATTATTTGTTGACTATAACTGAGAGCTTATTTCTTTGTCTTTTAACCTTCGCCCCAGTGGGGGGGGCATATTTACCACCCTGTCGCGTTTTTTTGCGCGTGAATAAAAAACCGCGACGCGTAGCGCCGCGCCGCTTGGGGTAGCTTCTGGTACATCAATTTTGGACAATGTGTGAAATTTTTGACCCCAGGTCATGTCAGGTCAGGTCACCAGGTCAAGTTAACTGACCAAGCCTAAAAAAAAGTTTGCAATCATGTCCAGCCTGCAGTGTTTGTCAAAAAGGTTTACAACTTGGTGGATTGCATGATGTTATAGGCGCCTACAATTTGTATATCTCGGATTTTTTATATCCGTGACCTAAGGTCAGGTCAGTGGCGTGACCTTTCCATTACAAGTCAATGGAGAAAAATGAAAATGCCTCTAGGTCCGTGTGTACGCATCGGAACAGTCCAAATATTTCAGAATCACAATGATTTAGTCCAATCGTGATGACCAAGGTGTCATTTTTGCTGATAGCCTCTAGACAGGTCATCCGAGGTCACTTTAGGCTACAAACAGTTGTTTGCCAATAACTCGCGATTGGAAAGAGATAGAACGCTGGGGATGGTCTCATTGTGTTTGTCTTGTTGAGACGCATCGACTGATATGCAACATGACCTTTTCCGGTAAGGTCATGACCTTGACCTGAGGTCAAATTTTGAAGTTGACCTCTCAAGGTCAAATCATAGTTCATTCGACGCGTCTCGGCGAGGGGAACACGATTCTGGCAATAGAAATGTCGTGGCTTTTTGTAGTCGAAAGTTATTGTCGAAAAACACTTTTCGTAAAAACAGCTATTTTTGGAGTTTTTGCCCTCTGGAGGCTAAACCGTTGACCTGAGGTCAATATTGATAATGACCTTTTCAAAAGAAGAGTTCAAAAGCTATCGATTGCTTTTCCGTGCGTTATTCTAGCTACCATAGTTCCTGAGATAGCGGCATGTTTTCTGAAAAATATAATGACAATTGGCAAATTTTGACCTTTGATGACCTCTGGTGACCCCAATATTGCTCTAAGATGAAAAGTGACCGAAATACTTTCAAACTTACGCATTGAGAGCTATCGACTGCTTTTTACCGCGTCTTTCTATTCCTCTTAGTTGTTGAGTTAGAGGTGGGTGGTAACATATGCCCCCCCCCCCCCACTAGGGCGAAGTTGGCTGAGACCGCCACTGGGGCGCGGGTTAACCCGGCAGTTGCTGGGGTATTTCGCCACCCACCGTTTGCTGGCGGGGGGGGGGGCGTTAAACGCCCCCAGCCGATAACTCTAGAACCAATAGGCGCAGCGAAACGCACGAGGCGGCAAACGAAAGAGCGCGACGAGACGCTTCAGATGAGTACTTTAAAGTTGAATTTTGAGGTCACAGGTCGGGTCAAGGTCAGGTCAAACACCTGAAATCGGGCTTTCAGTAGCATGGACTTCAGGACTTCGCAATGGGCGCCTCTCGCCATAAACTCTGTCACAACGGTGCACAATCCATCTTATAAGGCCTACAAGAGTGTCAGCTCCATGTAGGGGTCAGTCAAGCATAGGTCAGGGTCAAGGTCAGGTCAACCGAGTAGGCACATATCCCCGAAAATCAAAACTGATATTCGCAGCCTGTGACACATGTTTTAAGGGTAATTTGGGGCGTAGAACACGATGGTGACATTCATTTTATCATATGTGTACGTGTTTGGCTCAAAAAGTTCAATTTAAGAAATACATGTATCATGGTCGTGAAGAAGTCACGAGAAATTGCCAAGATTCAGTTTAAGATTTTGGAAAATGCGGAACGATAATCAATAATCGAAGATAGCCATTTGATTGATCATGGTATTGGCAGTCTAATGGCGTTTACGGCATGTCTGTATGTTTATTCTGTGATTTTATATGATTTTTTGAACATATGCCGTTTTTGGTCGAAAACTCAGAAATCATGACGTCACTAAAACCTCGATATCTCAAAAATTTTCCGACCGATTTTTTTGAAACTTTGTCACAATAAACTTCAATCAATTCCCTACAGGTACCCAAAATTTGGCGCGCCTGCGGCGCGCCGTTTTTATGCTATGGCCCAGCGAAAAAAGTGGGGGCGTTTAACGCCCCCCCCCCAGCAACTCGCGGGTTAAGAAGCACTGGTTTCGGGACCTCATTCAGGGGTGCCGGTTGCACTCAGAGACCGTGGCAGTGTGGGGCCCTCAGCTAGGCACCGGTGTGAGGCCTTCACAGCCGCCGGTGAGGGCCCTCGCAGGCGCCGTTGTGGGGGCCTTCAACCATTGGTTTAAAGGAAGACTGCCACCTTCAAAAAGTTTTCTCAGATCGGCCTATGGTTTATTCCCTGGACAAAACAAAATTTTAGAATTCACCTGACAAAGTATCATCACGTGAATCGCGAAAAAAATTGTCGATTATCATACATTTATCAATCGGTTAATGTCTAGCGACAATGTTTACACATCACTAGACTTCAAGGTCATAAGATTATTACATTTTATTTGAAAAAGTAAGGTATTTTATGATTTACTAATATATGATTTCATAAGAAATTGGCCATGTTTAATTTATTTTGCATTTAAGTTCGTAAAACATTTAAAAATCATGGCTCATTTGGAATGGGTCTGGCCCATGTTAAACCCCATTTCCCATACTTTTTTGGAAAAATGAACTACTGAATATATAAGTTTAACTTTTATTTTGACACTCCAAAATTCTTCTCTGATCTCGAAACAATCAAAGTTTTGACATATATTTACCAAAAGATAAGAAAATTCATGTTTCAAAGTTATCGATAAACAGTAGAGATGTCGGTTTTCTTGGACTAAAAAATGGCATCAAACTGAACTTTGGTCTCCGATTTCTCGCAAACGGGTTCGAATTTCGGAAAACCGACTTCAGTCTGGGACATAGGTGGCTCAGCTCTAGTGAAAACCGTTTTGTGGAAAAAAGGTGGCAGTCTACCTTTAAGGGGTCATCGCAGGCGTGTGTGGAACCCTTAGAGCTGCTGGTCCCTGATCGGCCGGTAAGGGCCCTCAGAGGCCGGCAAGTAGCCCTCAGAGGTCGCCAATAGGCCCTGAGAAGCCAGCAAGGGGCCCTCAAAGGCCGACAAGGGACACTAAAGAGCCGATGTGGGGCTCTTATGGAGAGAAATGTGGCTCTTCGGAGCACATAAGGTGTTCTTCCGAGCCTGTGGGGCCCTTCTGAGTCGAAAGATGCCAGCGTGGACCCTCAGCCGCCAATCGGCGTCGCAAGGCCCCTCGGGCCCGAAGCCCCCTGATCTGATGGGGGCACGTTCCCCTGCCCCCCCCCCCCCCCTGGTGCAGATAGAGAATGCAATCGGCGGTGCGGGACACAATAATTGCAATCGTTCCTTCTCCCGTCGCGAGGCCGCCCATCCGACCCATATCCCATGATTGTCAACCCTGGGGCTCGGGTCGGCAATGTACCGGCAAGGAAATCAGCTTTTGGTGAGTAAAAACGGTTATTAAGAGTCATTAGTTGTCGTTACGTTCAGTAATAATAACAACGGTGCCAGATGTACCCGACGCACAGCTTGGAGCCGGACACCGCCTGGTTTCCACCAGTGACGTCACGCTAATGCTTAGCGACCGGTCCATTGGAAATCGCGGGATGATTCTACCTCTCTTATACGGCCTTGGCTGAAGCTCACCAGGCGATGACACTCCACCCATCTCTCTCACCGCCTCCTCCCGTCGACCGCTCCCGATGGACGCTCCCGATCCCGATGGACGCCCGAGCTGTCACCGGTGGTGGGACAGCCCCTGACGTCACGTCCATGGGCGCCTCCAGGTCATCAGCTCTGGCAGGGCGGGCGGCCGCGGGGCGGACATCAGGAGACTCCGAACGGTCCCGAGCCCCGGCGAGCCCGCGATCGCCGCCGCCCGCCGACCGGTCAGCTGCAGCAGCGGCAGCAACCGGCGACACCGGCTCCAGGGGCGGCGAAAGCTGCACCAGACTGGTGGGCGTCACCCGGGCGCAGTCCAGCAACGATGAAGAAGTCGTGCCGGGTCTCTGATGGTTCACTAGTCACCACGCCGTCCGATCCACCGGGTCCCGGATGGGGGACAGGAACGGCCGACCTTGGCACGCCGCTCAGACTCGGCTGCTTCATCCCCACGGCCTTGTCGAGCCCGGATCCGTCATGCGTGTTCTCTCCTGATCGGGTCTCCATCCCTCTCCCCGCGGGCAGGACGAGACACCTCCTCTCGCGGCGGCCTGAGTGCGCCCCTACGCGGCCGCGGGGTCGCGCGCCGCTCCCGCTCCCGCCAGCTGACGCACCGACTCGGGGTCGCCGATCCGAATAGGAGCCGAGTCACGAGCCCGGCTGCGAGAATAATTCCCGACCTTGTGAAAACGGAGAAAACGATGTCGTCTTTCTTCAAGCCTTAGCAGATCGGAAAACATGGTGTGGCGCCGTGGAGTTAAAAACTCGGTAACAAACAGACCGGTACCCTTCAGCTTCGTCTTGTTCCTGAACAGGACGTCCCTGTCGGAGCCGGGCGTGGCCGTGGTGAAGTCTATGAGGACTCTCCCGTTTCTGAGCCGGACCATGGCCTTCACCTGTGCGCCCTGCTCCACGCGCTGCTGCACAAGGGACCGGATCAGGCGAGCGGCGTCCTCTCGGCTCGTCTTAGTAGTGCCGGCCTGGAGAATACGAGCGAAGTGAGTCGCCTTTCCTGTTGCTCCCGGTCCTCACTCAGCTCTAGCTGCTGGAGCCACTGCCGGAGCTCAGCCGTCTCTCGTTCCAGCTGTAGGATGTCGATGTCCGCTGAGCGCTGCCTCTCGGACATCGCAGTGAGTGAGTCCATGGCAAATGAGACGGCGACTCCTCCACGGCCACGATTCGTTTGTTGTTAGAGTCTCTTATCTGCTTCACACACTTGGAGTTCTCAGACACCATAAACTCCTTTAACTCAGCACACATGTCTCCATCACCCAGTCCCTCCTGGGACGGGTAGCCCACATGGCTGTATACCCCACTGTCACTGTAAGCCGGGCTCCCTCGCTTGTCCACCTAGCCGCGCACGCGAAGCGCCGACACGAACGTGCCACCCGGTTAAGGTCTAACGGCCAACTGATCACGTTCTGCATTCAGTGGCCTCGCCATCGGGGGGCTGAATCAGGAAGTGGCTGGCGCCTTCCTCTCTATCCCATTACTCATTTTGGTCGGTCCTGCCAAAACATTAGTGTCGCTTGCGTATGTAAGCGAAACCAGAGGACATCGCAGCGACAGTGCCGATTCATTTAACTCATTTTGTATGTATGTATGTATGTATGTATGTATGTATGTATGTATGTATTTACGGCGTTAACTCATCCCTTTACCAGACCGAGGTCCAAGGGCTATTCTCGAGTCAGAGTCAAAACATATTAACGGGTGTCTACTACTATGGACGTCAAACCCCTTGAGACCCCACTTTTTTGCGATAATTTTTAAATGCGTCAACTCTCGTTGACAATATTCTGGCAATGTGTGTTTCAGAATCTGCCGAAACTTTTATTACTAAGGTATTTTGACGCCAAACGATTATGAAAGGTACTTCTCATTCACTCGTAATGCTAAGGTCAATTCAGGCCCAGGCAGAGGCTTGCGCTCGGCCACACTCGAGCCCCGCCACCAGCGCCATCTGCTCTTAATGTCATTAACCAGCGCCCGCTACCGCTACCAGCTACCGCCCACCATCAAGCCTGAATGGAGCGCAAGACGCGAGTGACCGGTCGCCGGGGCCCTGTTTCACCGGTGATAGCAGCACGCTGCTATCAAATTGCGCGAGCTGACGTAATGTGATGACGTCATACTGCTGACGTAAGGGGCAATTCTGGCGCACGATTGCCGCAATATTGTTTTACGTCATCAGCTAAATGTTCGAAGTTAATGTCCAAATTTTTCCTAAACCCAACTTCTTTTAAATACATCATATTGAAAAAATATATATTAAAAATATATATACTATCATGACTGCGTAAACTCTTACTTTTAGGCTCATACGTCACTTAATGCCGCCGCCAAGGTCGCGGCAATCGTGCGCCGGAACTACCCATTACGACAACAGTATGGCGTCACGACATGACGTCAGCTCGCGAAACGTGATAGCAGCTTGCTGCTATCACCGGTGAAACAGGGCCCGGGCAAGGAGCGCCGGAGGGGTAGGGCGGAGCTTAGCGCTGACGTCATTACGTGGCTCCGCCCCATAAGCGCGTAGCCTCTACCCAAACAGCAGATTCATTCCGTGAAATTTAACATTACGAGTGAATGAGAAGTACCTTTCATAATCGTTTGACGTCAAAATACCTTAGTAATAAAAGTTTCGGCAGGTTCTGAAACACACATTGCCAAAATATTGTCAACGAGAGTTGACGCATTTAAAAATTATCGCAAAAAAGTGGGGTCTCAAGGGGTTTGACGTCCATAGTAAATAATGAGAAAAAGTTTAAAGGCTTACCTATATCTCGGGTGTTTCGTTACTTAGATAATCGAAAACTCGCATGCTTATGCACCCGTTTATTGGTTATCAAGTACCTTCAGTGCAGCACACTGAGCGCACCATGTTTCACGCCACGCCGCACGCGCCACCCGACCCCCTTGATCAAACGTCGCGGCACCTCCGCGTCAAACGAGACCGATAATTCCCGCCTTCCCGTCTTCAGATGTCGGCCCAAAGCTACAGTCTTGTCCCCTGGATATATTTCTTTCTTGACAAAGCCTCACAAGTATTCAATCGGCCACAGCTGCGACACGCAGGGCGGATTACCTTCTCGATCTTTCACGGGTACGCCGACCCCCTCCAACATTGTGATGGTTTTCATGGCATAATGGACGAAAACTAAGTCAAACCAGAATACATTGTCGCCATTTGGGTAGTTTTTGTCTTGCATGACCTTGGTGCCCTAAAAGATAAGAAATCGACACCTTTATTTGCCGTCCCTCGCACTATAGAACAAGACCCAATGTTAGCTCATTTTGGACAAGTGACTGGCAGTACCCCCCCTTCCGGAGAGACCGTCTAGCCACATCAGTAAGCTGGAAACCGGTGAGGAAACTTGTCCACAGGTTGCGGTTATAGCACCCCTCACAGGAGAATACAAACCGGCAATAGATGACATTTCTGTTCCTGGGTAGGTCAAACAGCTCTCGTCACCCATTATCATCTCCACGCGCTCTCACCGGTTGACAGCGTGTCCCTGAAAGCCCGACGCAAGCGCTGCTATTCTTTGCGTTGCTGCGCTTTGGTGACCTCAGGTGCCTGTGTGCACCCCCGGTACTCAATTGGACATTTTCTACAGCAAAAACTACGACATAATATTGGCAAATATAGTGGCGTCACGCCAGTAGGCACATTGACACCACTCACTTTGTCCTTCGCACCCCATCGAAGGGGACCTTGTTTCTGTAGCGAAACTCGCAGAGTTGAAGCCACTTCAAACATTTTCCAGCATGCTGAACGTTTCCTCTTATTTCAAATATAATAAGCATGCGATTGACACTTGGCTAAAAACCTTAAACTTGCACTAGGAGAGCCATAAGTGTCATTTCCGTTGTAGAAAGACAATTTTTCTTAAAATTGGCGAAGATTTCTCGGAACCATTGTTTGCTTAATGTTCTCCTGGCGACTGACCATGGGATGTAAAGTTTTCGTTTTGCTTGATTAACGTTCGCAACAGACATGTCTTTCAACATGTGAGATATGCAAATTATGTTTTAACATTAAAGGTTTGTATTAACTACCTGAACTTTTTCTCATTATTTAGTAGACACCCGTTAGATATGCAATGATGAGGAATAAAACACAAGCAAACGTCACGCACACCAATAAAAAAAAAGACATCAGGGCCGGATACGACCCTCCTGCTCGGACAGCACACTATGTCACCTCCAATAAATGTTGTAAGAGCTTGCGGTTAAACTGCGCAGTAGACATGTCCAAAAACTCTCTAGGTAAAGCGTTATACCCGGCGGCTGCGCGGTATGCAAACTGCCTCTTCCCGGTGGCCGAACCACGAATGTTGGGAAGGCTGAGTAGGTGATCCTGCCGCGTACTGCGGCTGTGGTCGACACGTTCGGCATTGGTGACAAACTGGACAGCAAGAGACACAGGCTCACCAGTTCGTCGCATTTTGTGTTAAAGGGTTAGTGAATGGGCTTGGACCATGACAGAGGGATCGAGCAAGCCAAGGGATGCGCGGACAGATGAGATGTGGTCGAATTTCTTTTTGCCGGAGATCACACGGGCTGCAAAGTTAAGAATTTTGTTGAGGACAGTGAGATTCTTTGCAGACCCGTTCCCGTAGACAGAAAGGCAGTGACGGATATGGGACAGGACCAGGGCTGATACCAGGATTGGGAGGATGGCGGTAGGCAGGTAGTGGCGGATGTGGGAGAGACCGGTTAGGATACCAAAGCACTTTTGCGACAGTTTTGAGACATGCGCGTCCCAGATAAGAAAACGGTCGAAGGTGACACCCAGGTTTTTGGCCTCTAAACATGGTTCTATGAGAGTTTGGCGAAACGATACCGTAAACTGAGGAATGTCGGGTAAATTTTGTCGTGATCCGATGCCGAGAGGTTCAAACTTCTTTTCGTTTACTTTGAGGTCATTTGCGTGGAAATAAGCGTCAAGTGACTGCAGTGGAGTCTCAAGCTTGGAAGTCAAATCAGATAGTGTGGATTTTGGTCCTGAAATTAAAAGTTGGGTGACATCGGCATCTTGAATGATAAAAGCGTCCGCTGTGTACAAGCTAAGGTCGTTGACGAAAATGCTGAACAATAAAGGCCCGAGAGACGAACATTGAAAAACTCCCTGATTGATATCTAAAGTAGAAGAGCTCAGTGATGCTGAGATAGAGACGCTTTGAGTGTGGCCGGAAAGGTAATTTCGAAACCATACTGTTTCAATGCCGTACAACTCCAACTTTTCGAGCAATTTTGAATGAGGAATGACATCAAGGGCTTTGCTTAAGTCAACCAAACAAAGAAGTGTATGTGGCCCTGATCAATACCAGCAAGTGCTCTGTCGGATATGTGGATAAGGGCTGGCTCAGTTGAGTGGTAAGGTCGGAAGCCGTGCTGCGTGGGAGATAGAAGGCAGTTGGTGGAGAGGCAGTGTTGAAGTTGGCGCTGGACCACCTTCTCAACCACCTTGGCAATGACGGGGAGGATGGAAATAGGACGGTAGTTGGAAGGATGGTCACCGTCAGGATCACCGGATTTCAGGATGGGATGGATCCGGGCATGTTTCCAGGTGGACGGGATATCGCTAAGGCTAAGACAGGTGTTGACGACATGCAATAGAACGGGTCCTATGGCGCTAAAAGACATCTTAACAACTCTAATACAAAGTCCGTCACAACCACACGCGGAAGAATTTTGCATACCAAAAACAACACGTCGTAAGAATCCGAGACTTATAGGGTGGACAACAAAACCACATGCACCGACACGCGGCAGTCGTACAGGTAAGCGTACCGGAGTGTCGTTCACATCAGATTGTAGCTCTGCAGCACCATTTGAACCGACATTGACGAAGTATTGGTTCAGCGCGTCAGGACTAACGCGGCCACACACTGTCTGCGTATCGCGCTTACTTTTTTTGCTGACCCTTGGTGACTTTTTTTCTACGCCGCCACCCATGAATAGGTGACCAGGAGTGCGCCCTCCCTCTATCCCAGCGACACACAGAACCTTACGTTAACACCAGACCAAACTTATGTAATATGACAAGTCGCGGCACTCCCTGCTAAGAGTGAGGAAAAAAACAAAAGAAAGCAAATAGCTGTGGAGTGAGCATGCTGTTAATATGTTAACATACGAGAAGCAAAGTGGTCAGTGGTCACAACTGCAAACAGTTAGTGACTGCCCTCCTACACCCCTGGAACGCCCACAGATACACACTCATACAGGGTAATGTTAGTGGGAGGAAGGTGATAGAGGGGGAGCAGTCATACAAATAAAGTGGATGGTTGAAGGTGATCTTTCTGGTCAAATTCGAGCAGGATCAGTTACTGAACCCCTGCAGGGCTGTCCAACTAAGCAAGGCTTGTTGTCGGACAGCCCACAGAGGCCAGTTCCGAGGTGACAAGTGTAGAAATAAAATTTAATTAAAATAAATAAATAAATATAAATACCCTTCACTACTTGGCGTAAATTTCGCCACACTGACGCCGGCCCGTCCGCAGCGATCCTCCCCTCGATATCGCATCTCACATCGGCCCGCACATCCGCCCGTACCGCTCTGTTGGCGGCCCGGTAGTCATCCGAGCCGCGCCCACGGCCGGCGAGCGTCGCAGCCCGCCGGGCCATCAGGTCACGGGTGGCTGCTGCAGGGGCGTCGACACCGGTCCGACTTTTCCGACTAGTCGGACCACTTTTTCGACTAGGCGGTGCCCTGCTGTGGCTCGCGGGGGCCCCTGCTGCAGACCGCGGGGGCCCTACTGCGGCTCGGGGGGCCCTGCTAGAGACCGCGGGGGCCCTCCTGCGCCTCTGGGGCCCTGCTAGACACCGCGGGGCCCTGCTGCGGCCCGCGGGGTCCCCTTCTGCGGCCGCGGGGGCCCCTGTTGGGGCTCTCGGGGGCCCTGCTGCGGCCACGGGGGCCCCTGGGGGCCCCTACCGGTGGGGGCCCCCCGAGAAAAAGTCGGACCAGTTTTCCTTACGCGTCGACGCCCCTGGGCTGCTGACAGGGGCGGCGCGGAGGGCTTTCTCATTTTGATCTCACGGACGGGAGCATGACGATCAAGGGCACATCGTACGGTATTGGTATTTGTTTTAATTGGCATTTTAATTTGTATTTGTCTGTCTGCATTGCTTCCAGGTGGCTATATACGGATACTTAGCTGGGAACGCTGCAGCCACCATCGCCATCGACAGAGTCGTTCTGCACCGAATTGAAGACTCTAACGCCTGCGAGGAAGGTGAGTGACTTTGAGGAAGGCCCAATGGCCGTGTACACTGTACAGGTCACCGCTAAAGTAATGTGGGGTTCTACTGTGATCGAACAAAACATAGCGCCATTCCTTGACGGTAAGATATATCGTCAAAAGCGAGGATCGCACAGCTTCGTATTTCAGATTGACAACTTTCTCTAATGTGTCACCATTCTACCTGCCACAGCATGCTCGTTATCATCGAAAAACTGAAATATCGAGCCCCTTGGAGCACCCCGGAGTCATGTTTCTGTGACCGCCACCAGTGACATACCCAAGGGGGGGGGCCCTCAGGCCCCGGTATGTTTTTTCAAACACTGGATAAAACGTCTTTTACTAGGAAGAAAAATGATAACAAGGTTTCATTTATGTGCCCCTGGTTACCCAAGGGGCCCCTGATGACCCGATGGGCCCCTGCAGTCATCCGAGGGCCCCCGGTTTCCTGGGCCCCTTGTCGCCTAGGGGGCCCCTGGTAGCCGGGGCCTGGTCGCTTGGGGCCCCTGATTGTCTGGGGGCCTGGTCGCATGGGGCCCCTGGTTGCCTGGGACCCCTGAGGGCCCCTGGTTGCCTGGGGGCCCCTGGTCGCCTGGGCGGCCTGGGGGCCCCGGGTGACCTAAGAGTCCCTTCGGAAGCAGGTGGCCCCCTCCTGGGCGAAATCCTGGGTACGTGCCTGACCGCCACTGAACAGAGTTGTAAACCTACGCGCGTGCGTACTACGCAATAGTAAGGAGTCATTGCTGGACCCTCCAGTGGAGAGTAGCCCTGCCATTGATGATCCGGACACCAGCATCGGCCGATAGGAGCTGCTCTCTGACAGGCGAGGAGGGGGAGGGTCTGAGGTGGGGAGGGGTTGACCGCGGGGCTACTGGCCGGTGCAGTGGGAGGGGTGGGTGGAGGTAGGGTGACAGGGACACCAGCCTCAGGGCAACAGTGAGCTTTGACCCGAGGCGTGCGAGAGCGATGCCCGATGCCATTTTGTGAAGCAGCCAGCGTGTCACGGATTCACGTGGGAGCTTTGACTGAAATAACTATCAAGGCTACAGTTTTGAAGACAGAAAAAACAGCATTTGAGAGAAGATGTTCGTAATGAGCAGTTGTAACTTACTACAATATCAGATTTACCATTTATTTTATTTAAAATATTTGAATGAATTGATGTTTTGCATAACAATAGCCGATCAGAATACGTTAAATTTTAACCACCTGTATAGTCTAATTCTGTAAAATATTTGTGCATTGGCTTCGGTTGTCCGCCGAACTTCTTTGTTCATTGAGGGCCTCATCGACATGACCTGTATTACAAGATTTACGCTGTAGCAAAATCCTACGCTAGCTGTATGAGTAGAAATGCTGTATGACAAAGGCACGGGCGCCTGACAACTGGGTCGAGGCAGGTGGAGGCCGGCCAGAGGTCATGCTCGTGTCAATCACCCTTGACCCCGTCCACCGCCCCCGGCGGATACTCAACAGTGCGCTCATTGGCTCATTGGTTTGTCTCAGTGAGCGCCAATCACAGTCAGTTCAGTGTGCGTGCTGCGTGTGAGATGAGAGATCACAGCGAAGCACGATACCGCCATAACTCTATACTTGGAAGAGGCCTTGACGGCGTTGCCAGTTAATGGGGTGGGGGAGAAATTCGACATACAAATAAGTTTCTAAAATAAAATGGTCAGTGGATGAATAGCATAACATTTCTTTCAAAGTTCACTCGTTTTCATAAAAAAGACGAAGAGAAGAAACAACGTTGAATCATATGACTATTAACCCGCGCCCCGTTGGGCTCTGCCGAGCAACGCGCCCGGTTGGGGGGGGGGCCATTTTGGCCCCCCCTAAGATCTCGAGAACCACGCAACATAGCGACAAGCGGTAAACGGCGTTGGATAGCCCCAACGTGGAACTACCTTGTGACCCAATTTTATTGACCTAGGTCAAACCGATGACGTCACAGGTCAGGTTAAAGGTCCAATTTTCACCGTTTACAGACACTTCAAGAAATGCGTTGTAAAATCGAGTAAAATGCATTTCATTGAAAATCATCGATGGGGGAAATGTTCTTCAAACACATATTTTGCTATTCGAGGTCACTGATACCAGGTCAGGTCACAGAGGTCAGGTCACGGGGGGGTCACAATATGAAAGTGTCGTGTGATACATGTTTTATGGTCCATTTTACATGACAAATGCGATTATATGGGTCAGGCAGCCTTTGGGGCCAGCTTAGATCACGTTTTGGTCAAGGTCAGGTCAAGGTCAGGTCAAGGTCAGGTCAAATTAGGTCAAATTTCAAAGTTAATATTTTTGCATAAAATGGGTATCGAATCGATGCAGCTCGTCACGGGGAGTTCAATGGTGGTCTTTGTTTTGCCGTACGTGGTCTAGAATTGCTAAAAATTGAGTTCAAAAATTTGACGTCATCATTTTTGAACAGTTTTTTCGCTATAACTTGGCCAAAAAACGAGATATCGATCTGAAAATTGGTATGTATATAGAAGAGCGCTGGGACTATCACATATATTCCGGTTTTTTCGAAATTCGGAAAAATTTTGGATTTTTTCAAAGTTTTTCTAAAAAAATCAATTTTTTTAATTTCTTTTGGTCAAAAACCAAAAATTTTGAAAATCCGAGATAGCAGTTTTGTAGCGCCGCTTTTTGTCTACTAGACCATATAAAGAACTTTGAAATTGCGTGATAACTGTAGATTTGGTGAGCGTTTCAAGATTGCATGTTTTTTGCTCATTTTTGCTCGAACATGACCTCAGTTTGACCTCAATAACTCCTGACCTAAGGTGACCAAAGACTTGAAATTTGGTGTGAAGGTGTCAAATCGATGCCCGGGAAGGTACTAAAAATTTGGCGGCGCTGCGCGCCGCCGTTTTCTTGCTATTCAGGAAAAACCACAGGGGGGGGCCAAAATGGCCCCCCCCCAACGGGGCGAGGGTTAAAGGGACTATCCCACCTTCTAAAATGTTGTTAAAACCAGTTAAATTGTGCCCGACTTTATAGATTGGATGACCAGGAACACGTTCTGGCATTTATTTTTCATTAAACGTCTTAGGCTTTCCATATTCCCAACACAAACTTTCAAATATGTGACGTCACAGCCCAAAATTACCTCCTTCCCCAGGCGACATTACTGTCATAAAGCTGATTCTTTTTACTCTGTGAACAAACCCATTTAAATCAGAATGACTAAACGAGGTGACGTCACACTAACGGTCGCTCCATGTTGAAGATAGGGCCTTGCACAAGGCCCATTTTCAAATGAAGGGAACGAATTTCTTCAACACCAAGAGGCCGCGGGGGTTGCAACCTAGATAGATAGTGGTTTCTGAACCTCGCCGCAAACTTGGCTATCTCAACTCAAACCCCATGTTAAAGGTGGGATAGTCCCTTTAAGCGAGCCAATACTTTTTTTAATTTATATTTATGGAAGGGTGCAATGTAATTGCAGTCACACTTGTATTTTTTTAGCGATTGCATTTGAATTGGTGATCATTCCGTACACGGTCTGAAGCTATCGGGATAAATAATGGAAATACCTGGGTGAATTGCGCCACCCATGTGCCGATGAGTTTGAATTTTTCCGCTTTGCGATAAAAACAACTGTTTTACAAGTAGGACGGCTTCCGTTGACCAAACGTTTGTCATCTCAAAGGGCGGCGACCACCTCCCCGTCCCTCCTCGACCCCTCCCCTTTATTTACACGACGGAGTCCCGTCCCTCACCGCCGACTGGTCACGTGATTGGCCTCGCCCGAGGCCCAGCCGACTGACCCGGAGCGCGGTAGGCGTCATGCCATGCTGCTTTAAATCACTCACCACATCGCGGCTACTGTTCAGAGAGCCGTGACACCAGAAACGTCTTGGCGGAGCGGTTAAGCGTTAGGCTATGGATCGCGGGGTCGCGGGTTCGGTCCGCGCCGGGGTTGTCCGTTTTCCACAGACTGGTTCTGGCCGGCTCAGGCGAGATGGATATATCTTTTGAGGTTATGACCTCACGAGCACTATGAATACAATCGACATTCGTTGACTCTTGTTCGGTCATAAGATATTAGCCGATTATATGTTTGTGTATGGAAATATCTCTTTTCTAATTCGCAAAAAGTAACCGACTCACTTTATCATCATATAACTCACTTGACGTCATTGCACTGGCAAGTGAGTTGCTAGAAATGTGACCTCGTCAGAACCATTTTGCAGGTTGTTAAAAGGACAGACAAGTCCATTGGCTGCGGTGACTATGCAACCTGCCCTGATCATGTAAACGGCATTGTGACTAGTTCAGCCACGAACACATTCCGCATTTTTCTAGAAAGAACTATCGGCACGCTCGGTGCCGCGGAGGGTATGCCAACCTTACAGACCCGCACTGCCCAGCGCTCCGCTAGCCCGTAGGCGGTTGGCGAGGCTGACCCCACTGACCTCGCTTCGCGACGAGACTCTCGGTCACTCACGCCACAACCGAGAGGCGCCAGCCTCGACGCAGGGGCATCTGGCGCCATTCATGCTGCCTCCGAACACGGTGATTGGTTTGCTGCAGAGTCTGCGTGGTTTGCTGCGTGGTTGGGGCATCAGTGGCGTAATCAGGAATTTAGTTACCAATCTCGCCAACAGACGGCTCTGACCGACGATTTTTAAATATGGAGTGATCTAAAGGTAGGTGACATAATACGGGCTTACAGCTGCAATGATGATGGCACATGTAGGCTACATTCCAAGTTTCATGATAATCTGACAAATGGTTCCCAATATACAGATGCAAATTCTAACCACTATGGATACCCCACATTACTTCAGCGGTGACCTGTACGTCTAGCTTGGATGGTATGGCCGCGGTTATCAACAGGGCGCCGTTTGTTCTAGAGGGGCGCCCTCGGGCATGTAGGTACAGTCGTGTACAGGTTGATGGTCCCTTACTCTTTATCCACCGGGTTCCTATGGCTCAGCATTGGCAGCAGCCGCCTGGTACCGGTAGGCTGTGCCGCATGACCCGAGAGTGAAGCGGCACAGTCTACCCACGCCGTTTGACATCGGCTCGGGTCGCCGGGTGGAGCGCTTTATAGACCAGCTGTCGCGTCAGACCAGCGCGGGGGGGAGGGGCTCGTCTCGGTGGTTGGTGTGGGCTGGCGAGTTGTGTGGGGCGTGTTGGTGGACCATGGGGGCTGGGCGGGTGTGTGTGGTCACTTGCTGCATTGCACATTTTGCGTCGCTTAACAATTGCATTCCTGTTTTTGCTAAGCACAATGCACGGAAGACCCAGCGAATATAATTTACTTGTGCATTGTGCAAAACGTGATTTGGCACGGTATCGAGGCAACCATAGGTCTTGTGCCACATCTATGCATGATATAGGCAATATACGCTTATGAAAATGGTAGATTGATCGGATTGATCCTGGATGTCAATTCGTATGCTAAATGTCGACATGTATTAAATGAACGAATGAATCAATCAATCAATCAATCGACAATCGACATGTAGATATAAAACCGTATAAATGGCTCGCAACCACTAAAATCAAACCAGATCCTAACTCGAAATTGATATAAGAATAACCAGTAACCTCATAATATAAATCTGAAATAGGAGCCAAAAAGTTATATTTAAGATTATCGAATATTTCGCTCCTGGAGCTTCATCAGCGATAATTACAGAAAAACATATATATATATATATGTTTATATGTTCTATATATATGTTTATATATATATATATATATATATATATATATATATATATATATATATATATATATATATATATATATATATATATATATATATATATATATATATATATATATATATATATATATATATATATATATATGTTCTATATTACTATTTGAGGAGGGTGCGTCTGTCCGTTACCGAGGTCCCGACTTGGTGGTGCTTTGCGTGGACTACAGGCCAGACCGTTGCACCTAGCCCGGTGAAATTTGCACAACTTATAGATCAAGGATGCGCGACGTGCCTTTGAGGGGTCTCAGCTCGATCGGATTGATAGGGAGCGCGTGGCGCGTGCTCAAAAAGTGCAAATTCGCGTCATAGACTTTACATGTATAAATCGGCGTGCGAAATCGGGCGAAAACGGCTAATTTTGGCCGACACGGGTCCAGTTCCCGTGCAATATCTTGGTGACCAGGGGTCCGACCGGCACGGGGAAAACAGCATCGTGTACAGAATTGAACGGGCTATTGAATGGTGTGCAATGCAGAGGATAGCACGCGCCACGTGCACCGGAGAGGGCACTTTTATTTGAAAAATTGCGGTTTTGAGGGATTTTGGAATTACTTTTATTTTTAGGTGACCGTTAAATGGAGCGAGTTGAATCAACGCCTATTTGCAAGAGAAAGGTACCGCCTCTCATATAAAAATTGTGAAAAGCTGATTGATCCAAATCAAGGTGGTGCAAATCACAGGAGAAAATGGTGTTTGTCAATTTTGTGCCACTTTATTAATCACACGGGGTTTGCTGCATAACCTGATACCTTTGGCAATTGAATATGGTACCATTGGATAGAGCATTCAATTCTGTCCAATATTCACTCTTCATTTTTGCATGATTAGCAACAGTATCCTTAAAAATGTAAATGTTCCAAACCATTACATTGTCATTTTTAGCGAAATTCATCGAAGGCCCTCAAAAGACTTCACGCCAGTTTTCGAATCATTCTAAAGTAGAACGCATGATAATACGACACGGGCACCTCGATGCGATGTATCTTTTTGTTTTCTTACAAAATGCTTGGCCGCCAAAAAGCAATCGAACGAAATGGATATCTACCAACCAAATCGACGCAGACCAACCAAATACCCACGGGTAAAAAAAAATCCCCCCTTCGCGTTGCGGAGCACGCGGGTAACCCTATACCTACCTTTGAATTTTGTCATGTGACGTCCTGAAAACGTCATCAGCAATTTTTCAGCTATAGCTTTTGATCAAACCACATAAGAACAATGAAAGCATTTTCCATGCGATTATCTTGATAATCCAAAGCGATTGGTAAACTACATGACCATTTCCAGTCAGGTCATAACCTTCACTAGCGTGATAATCGACCTGAGCTCATGAACTGCGGTAATATAATATTAACCAATCGAAGCCAATTTGGATACTATTCGATGCGTCTCGGCGAGAGAATCACAACGATGGTAAAATGGACGACATGCAAGCATTGTATCAAAAGTTATTGCACAAAAACTTTTTGGGGTAAAGACGCACACTTCGCGGATTTCGCCTCCTGTAAGCCAAAATGGCACCTCCATCCAGACGATTTTTACTTTTTGCAACGAAGAGATATTTTCTGAGCATGCTCAATGCATTTTGAACCCGCCAATGAGCGTATCCTGTGAATAAAGTTAAATGTTTTGTTGTCACACCTCATTTTCCCGTCAGTTTACGAATAAGTGACGTCACAGTGACGTCATAGATTGTCTACGATATGCGTTAACTAGGATTTTCATTTATACAATGAATTTCGACTATAATATTAAAGTTTTGGAATACAACACAGCTACATGATATATATTGAGTAGGAAAAACATACAGCACATGGGTGGACGCGTTTCGTCAGAGACTTTTTCAACACCCGAATATCGACAAAACAATACGAACACACAAGAACAAAGCTAGCAAGCACAGTTTCATACCTGTTGATATATCGCGTGTACATATTATGAGAATGTGCCTAAATGCAAATACACTTCCAATACTGCGCGTCAGTTAAATGGCAAAGAAAGAGAGAATACATATATAAGACAATTCATGTTGACAGTATCTGTTTTTCTATTTAACATTTATTTTATAATCTGAGTACAATATACGGCCGCAGATTTTGCCCATTTTATAAACCCAACCCGTGTATTGATCGTTTCGTTCGTTGCAATGTATGCCGCTTCCGTCGCCTTTCTACTCCCCTTGCTTTTGCACTTCGCTATCACTTTCGCCCCTCCCCAATTCGGTAAATGATTCGTTGAGTGAGCATGAAGCACGAATGCACTGTCGTTTCTTACATCTCTCCTATGTTCCTTTAATCTTTTGTCCATGCCTCTACCTGTTTCACCTATATATGATTTTTCACAATGCCCACAGGGTACCTGATATACAACGCTAAGATCTACATTCTTACTTATTTTCTTTTGCGTGAGCTCTCCTATTTTTCTGCCAGAAGTCAATGCGACTTTGACGCCTGTCGTTTCAAGTTCTTTCGCGATGTTTTCGGCTGCTTTTGAGTTCGGTAATGAAATATATCTTATGTCGTTCTTTCGTTTAACAAAACAGGTTTAACAAAACAGGTACCAAAATATTATGGGGGACAATGTTCTGTGGGTACGATACGTCGATGACGTGCTGGTAGTAGTACCAAAAACGATCGATTTGAACGCCAAAGTCAACGAACTCAACACAGTCGACCCGAAGATTCAGTTTACTGTGGAAACAGAAAAGGGAGGTTCCATTGCTTTCTTAGATACGGAAGTAGTCCGAAGCGATAGTCGTGCAAAATTCAAAGTATATCGTAAGCCTACAAACCGGGAAGATTATGTTCATTTCTTTTCCGGTCATAGTGATAGAGTGAAAAGTGGGGTGGTATTGGGCTTTTTCTTAAGGGCTTTTCGTATTTGTAGTGAGGAGTATCTTGCTGAAGAAATTGAGCACATCTTTTCCAGTTTCATGAAGCTTAAATATCCCAAAGGCTATCTCATTCGTCTCAAGAAAAAAGCGTTGAACATTCGAAACAGAGCAAAAGCTGAAGCGAAACGAAAGAACGACATAAGATATATTTCATTACCGAACTCAAAAGCAGCCGAAAACATCGCGAAAGAACTTGAAACGACAGGCGTCAAAGTCGCATTGACTTCTGGCAGAAAAATAGGAGAGCTCACGCAAAAGAAAATAAGTAAGAATGTAGATCTTAGCGTTGTATATCAGGTACCCTGTGGGCATTGTGAAAAATCATATATAGGTGAAACAGGTAGAGGCATGGACAAAAGATTAAAGGAACATAGGAGAGATGTAAGAAACGACATGGAACACAGTGCATTCGTGCTTCATGCTCACTCAACGAATCATTTACCGAATTGGGGAGGGGCGAAAGTGATAGCGAAGTGCAAAAGCAAGGGGAGTAGAAAGGCGACGGAAGCGGCATACATTGCAACGAACGAAACGATCAATACACGGGTTGGGTTTATAAAATGGGCAAAATCTGCGGCCGTATATTGTACTCAGATTATAAAATAAATGTTAAATAGAAAAACAGATACTGTCAACATGAATTGTCTTATATATGTATTCTCTCTTTCTTTGCCATTTAACTGACGCGCAGTATTGGAAGTGTATTTGCATTTAGGCACATTCTCATAATATGTACACGCGATATATCAACAGGTATGAAACTGTGCTTGCTAGCTTTGTTCTTGTGTGTTCGTATTGTTTTGTCGATATTCGGGTGTTGAAAAAGTCTCTGACGAAACGCGTCCACCCATGTGCTGTATGTTTTTCCTACTCAATATATATCTATTTGTCTATACATCACTCAACAGCTACATGACTAATCTTATTTTAAAATATATAAAAAGGGTACCATTCTTCAAAAAAGAAGAACCACGCAGTTGCACGTGCTCTGGAAGTGGTGCAACATTAGTTAGAGGTGCGCACCGGTCAGATTCGGGTTCAGCGGTCATTTTTGTCCCAGAAACCACCCTTTGCTAAGCTCTACCCAATTTTGCGTTATTCGGCCCAAAATTGGGCCTCCTTCCCCTGACTAATACGTTTTAAACATGGAACAGCAAAGAACACTGCAGAATAAATAGCAAACTCATGCTACACTTCGCAAGGGACCGACATTTTTGGCGAAGTTCGAATAGGTACATTACTAGGGTGACCCGCGTGCTCCGCAACGCGAAAAGGGGTATTTTCGATTGACGGATGTTTGGTTGTTCTTTTGTCGGTTTGGTTATCTATCCATTTCGGTCGATTGCTTTTTGATGGCTAAATGATTTGGTTTGGAAAGAATATGCATCGCATCGAGGTGCCCGTGTCTGATAAGCATGCTTTTTACTTCAAAACCTGCCAAATGTGTTTTATAATTGAGGTGCGTAGTTTTAAGACAAATGAAAGGCGTAGATAATTTTCGCTAAAAATCGTTTTGCAGAGGTTTGAAACATTTATATTTTTAAGAATACTGTTGCTTGTCATGCAAACGTGATGATTGGATCTTGGAGAGAATTGAATGCTCTTTCTAATGATAGCATTTTCAATTGTCAAGCGTATCAGGTTAAGCAGCAAATCCCGTGTAACTTTTAAGTGGCACATTATGGACAAATACCATTTATTTCAGCGATTTTTTCCACATTGTTTTTGATCAATTAGCTTTTCACAATTTTTCCATGAGAGGCGGTACATTTTTATTGCTAATAGGCGCTGTTTCAACTCATTCCGTCTGACGATCACCTGAAATTAATATAAATTCCAAAATCCGTTTAAAATGGCACTTTTTGAAATGAAATTGCCCTCACACTTGCACGTGGCGCGTGCCACCCCTGCATTGCACACTATTCGATTGCCCGTTCGATTCTCTACACGATGCTGTTTTCCCCGTGCCGATCGGGCGCACGGCTACCGAGATATTGCACGGGGAACGGACCCGTGTCGGGCAAATTTAGCCATTTTCGCCCGTTTTTGCCAGCCGATTTATGCATGTAAAGTCTATGACGCGAATTTGCACTTTTTGGGCACGCGCCACGCGCTCGCTATCGATCCGATCGAGCCGAGACCGCTCAAAGGCACGTTGTCCATCCTTGTTCTATAACTTGCGCAAATTTCAGCGCGGTAGGTGCAACGGTGTGACCTGTAACCCGCGCTACGTAGCACCATGTCGCGACCTTCGTAATAGACAGAAACTACGCCTTCCTCAAATAGTAATATAGATGAATGCATGTATATAGTGTACGTATTTACAATATACACGTATATAGGTACAATAAACAATAGCTTTACATATAAACATAATCGACTACATGTGCAATGCATACATTACACATAATATCATCAATTATTCAATTATTCACATGTGATTGTACACTTCACACTATATGTACCCAGAAAAGTTTGTGACGCATTTACATTTTGAATGATGTTCTCTTTATGATTATACACTATATACATATATATAATATACTACACATATATACAGAGGAAGTATTATACAGATATATACAGATGTTGCATGTACAATGCTTACATATATTTACATATATCTATGAATCATATATCATCTATGTACAAGTGTCACGTACAGTATACATATACATGTATGTCTACGGCTGCAGCCGTGTCAGCGGCCACGAGGTAGTCTGGGTGTTAAGTGTAGGTCTCTGGTCTCTGATGTACATGGACTCTTTTATTTTTCTGTCGGGACCATCCTTGGCACGAGCCAGAATGCTCAGTTTAAGGTTGTTGCATGTCAGAGGGGTGTGTAGGTGTTGGTTTTGATGAGAGCCAAACGGTGTGTCTATGCGTTTGTTGCGTGCGTCTCCAAGGTGTTCATTGAATCGTTTCCTTATCGAGCGTCTGCTTTCACCGATGTAAAAGGACTGGCCCTCGGGGCACAAAGAACAATCAATCCTGTAGATGGTGTTTTTGAAGTGGCACTTCCCTGCAAGCCCTGCACAGCATGTGTTGCAGCGCCTGCCTCCACCTGGGCAGGCAGGAGGACTGAAGGCTGATTTAATCAGCTTCTGGCCGACAGTCTCGCCGCCTTTCCAGGCCACCTGAAAGGCAATTTCACTGCGCCTCACGATGCCTTGCACTATGTGGCACAATTGATCGTCAACGAATGGCAGAACGAGTGGGGTTTTGTAGGCTCTTACCTGATCATGCTGACCTCGTGTGCCTGTGTCTGTCCTGTTATGTGTTTTGGTGGCCTCCTGCCGTGCTCTGTGAAGTGTGGCCCGTGGGTAGCCGTTTGATTGGAACAGGTCATCTACCTTATGGAGGCTGCGCTCGGTGGGGTCCCCTGGTGACGATAGTCTCAGAGCTCGTAGGTATTGGGACCTAGCTGTTGCACGTTTTACAGACATAGGCTGTGCCGAGTTGAAGTGCAGAATGACGTTGGCTGACATGGGTTTGATGAACAGTTCGGTGGTGTACTGCCCTGTTTCAGATATTTTGATGAGGGTGTCCAGGAAAGAGAGGGCCCCTGTGTCGGCTGTATGTTCCAAAGTGAACTTTATTGATGGGTGGACGCTGTTTAGGTACTCAAAATAGTCAAGTAAGCTAGGGAGCCCGTGATTCCATACGCCAAACACATCATCAATATAACGTAGATATAGAGATGGCTGAGCTCTCGCTGAGCTTAGGAACATAGACTCAAGCATGTGCATGAAAGTGACTGCCAGCGGTGGAGCTACTCGACTACCCATAGCTATCCCGGTCTGCTGTCTGAAGTATTGTGACCCGAAACGCACGAAGTTCTGTGTGAGACAATGTTGTAAGAGCCGCTCGATGTCATTGAGGGCCATACCGAACGTGCTTATACGTTCTTCTTGTTCTCGTAGCAGGGTCATACACGCTTGGATCCCTTCATGCACAGGAATATTCCCGTACAGATTGACCACATCGACACTGAAGAGAATGGTCCCTGGTTCAAAGCCTCGTGGATATTTACTTTTCACTCGGTCAAGAAACTCTGTCGTGTTTTTCAGATGAGCCGGAATAAAGGGAAGTAGCTGAGTAATCACCCTTTCTAACACCCAGGTCAGCTTATCTAAGGGGTCGTCGCAAGATGACACAATAGGTCTGAGTGGAATGCTAGCTTTGTGGTCTTTCGGCAAACCATACAATTCAGCTGTACGGGAGCACTGCGGCAAAATGCTCTTGATCACCTTTTCTTCTAGCTTACCATCTAAGGACTCATGTATTAGGCGCTTAGTAGAGGCCTCGAGCTTCGGTGTGGGGTTTTTCTCTACTTTGATATAGTTCTCTGTGATGTCGTGCATCTTTGAAACATAGTCCCCTGTTTTCATAATGACTAAGCCTTTACACTTATCAGAGCGTTTGACAATCGCCTCTCCATTATTCGCCAGGTCTTTAAGAGAGGCTAGCTGCGCCCGAGAATAATTAGCATCAGGAGACCTATGGTTCTTGTAGGCTGCCAAAATGCGCCTCTTTACCTGTCTTAGGGCCACCTCTATATCAGGCGGGCCCTGTGGTGCCTGTGAGCAGTCGCCATCAGCAAACCGTGGCCGTAGCTGTGCTGAGGAGGTCTCTGGTGACGCCGGCTGGTGTCCTGTGCTGTCGTCGGTGGTGGCCCGGGTAGGAGGGACGCCTTCGGGTGATCCTGGCGGCAGCGGCGGCGTTGGCGGCGGCGGCGGCGGCGGCGGCGGCGGTGCTGGCTGTGTTCTGCTGAGTCGGTCGGAGTAGACTCCGACCGACTGTCGGTCGGTCGGAGTCTTCTGTGAGTCGGTCGGAGTAGACTCCGACCGACTCAGCAGAACACAGCCAGCACCGCCGCCGCCGCCGCCGCCGCCGCCGCCAACGCCGCCGCTGCCGCCAGGATCACCCGAAGGCGTCCCTCCTACCCGGGCCACCACCGACGACAGCACAGGACACCAGCCGGCGTCACCAGAGACCTCCTCAGCACAGCTACGGCCACGGTTTGCTGATGGCGACTGCTCACAGGCACCACAGGGCCCGCCTGATATAGAGGTGGCCCTAAGACAGGTAAAGAGGCGCATTTTGGCAGCCTACAAGAACCATAGGTCTCCTGATGCTAATTATTCTCGGGCGCAGCTAGCCTCTCTTAAAGACCTGGCGAATAATGGAGAGGCGATTGTCAAACGCTCTGATAAGTGTAAAGGCTTAGTCATTATGAAAACAGGGGACTATGTTTCAAAGATGCACGACATCACAGAGAACTATATCAAAGTAGAGAAAAACCCCACACCGAAGCTCGAGGCCTCTACTAAGCGCCTAATACATGAGTCCTTAGATGGTAAGCTAGAAGAAAAGGTGATCAAGAGCATTTTGCCGCAGTGCTCCCGTACAGCTGAATTGTATGGTTTGCCGAAAGACCACAAAGCTAGCATTCCACTCAGACCTATTGTGTCATCTTGCGACGACCCCTTAGATAAGCTGACCTGGGTGTTAGAAAGGATGATTACTCAGCTACTTCCCTTTATTCCGGCTCATCTGAAAAACACGACAGAGTTTCTTGACCGAGTGAAAAGTAAATATCCACGAGGCTTTGAACCAGGGACCATTCTCTTCAGTGTCGATGTGGTCAATCTGTACGGGAATATTCCTGTGCATGAAGGGATCCAAGCGTGTATGACCCTGCTACGAGAACAAGAAGAACGTATAAGCACGTTCGGTATGGCCCTCAATGACATCGAGCGGCTCTTACAACATTGTCTCACACAGAACTTCGTGCGTTTCGGGTCACAATACTTCAGACAGCAGACCGGGATAGCTATGGGTAGTCGAGTAGCTCCACCGCTGGCAGTCACTTTCATGCACATGCTTGAGTCTATGTTCCTAAGCTCAGCGAGAGCTCAGCCATCTCTATATCTACGTTATATTGATGATGTGTTTGGCGTATGGAATCACGGGCTCCCTAGCTTACTTGACTATTTTGAGTACCTAAACAGCGTCCACCCATCAATAAAGTTCACTTTGGAACATACAGCCGACACAGGGGCCCTCTCTTTCCTGGACACCCTCATCAAAATATCTGAAACAGGGCAGTACACCACCGAACTGTTCATCAAACCCATGTCAGCCAACGTCATTCTGCACTTCAACTCGGCACAGCCTATGTCTGTAAAACGTGCAACAGCTAGGTCCCAATACCTGCGAGCTCTGAGACTATCGTCACCAGGGGACCCCACCGAGCGCAGCCTCCATAAGGTAGATGACCTGTTCCAATCAAACGGCTACCCACGGGCCACACTTCACAGAGCACGGCAGGAGGCCACCAAAACACATAACAGGACAGACACAGGCACACGAGGTCAGCATGATCAGGTAAGAGCCTACAAAACCCCACTCGTTCTGCCATTCGTTGACGATCAATTGTGCCACATAGTGCAAGGCATCGTGAGGCGCAGTGAAATTGCCTTTCAGGTGGCCTGGAAAGGCGGCGAGACTGTCGGCCAGAAGCTGATTAAATCAGCCTTCAGTCCTCCTGCCTGCCCAGGTGGAGGCAGGCGCTGCAACACATGCTGTGCAGGGCTTGCAGGGAAGTGCCACTTCAAAAACACCATCTACAGGATTGATTGTTCTTTGTGCCCCGAGGGCCAGTCCTTTTACATCGGTGAAAGCAGACGCTCGATAAGGAAACGATTCAATGAACACCTTGGAGACGCACGCAACAAACGCATAGACACACCGTTTGGCTCTCATCAAAACCAACACCTACACACCCCTCTGACATGCAACAACCTTAAACTGAGCATTCTGGCTCGTGCCAAGGATGGTCCCGACAGAAAAATAAAAGAGTCCATGTACATCAGAGACCAGAGACCTACACTTAACACCCAGACTACCTCGTGGCCGCTGACACGGCTGCAGCCGTAGACATACATGTATATGTATACTGTACGTGACACTTGTACATAGATGATATATGATTCATAGATATATGTAAATATATGTAAGCATTGTACATGCAACATCTGTATATATCTGTATAATACTTCCTCTGTATATATGTGTAGTATATTATATATATGTATATAGTGTATAATCATAAAGAGAACATCATTCAAAATGTAAATGCGTCACAAACTTTTCTGGGTACATATAGTGTGAAGTGTACAATCACATGTGAATAATTGAATAATTGATGATATTATGTGTAATGTATGCATTGCACATGTAGTCGATTATGTTTATATGTAAAGCTATTGTTTATTGTACCTATATACGTGTATATTGTAAATACGTACACTATATACATGCATTCATAATGTACCTATTCGAACTTCGCCAAAAATGTCGGTCCCTTGCGAAGTGTAGCATGAGTTTGCTATTTATTCTGCAGTGTTCTTTGCTGTTCCATGTTTAAAACGTATATGTTTTTCTGTAATTATCGCTGATGAAGCTCCAGGAGCGAAATATTCGATAATCTTAAATATAACTTTTTGGCTCCTATTTCAGATTTATATTATGAGGTTACTGGTTATTCTTATATCAATTTTATTCATCATGAGCCTCAAGCAGAGTTTCAGCTTTCTAAGACAGATCCTAACTCGGAAAAGTAGCCGGAGCCCCGATGAGGCTCGAACCGGGACTCCACGTTGAAAGTTTTGCCAATGATCCATCATCATTCCACCAAGCTAGAGCGACCGGCACCCGAAACCACAAAAACATTCATTGACTTTGCTGCCGACCTCCCGGCCCCGCCGCCCGCCCAGCCAGACTTTGCCCCGGCCGTGGCCACCATCCGGTGTAGCTCAGCGTAGGAGTGCTAGACTGTAAAACTGACCGGTAGTGAGAGGCCCGGTTCGAGACGCTTCGCGTGCTGGATGTTTATTTCTATGTCCGAGGCTATGCGATTAGTCCACTTTTCAGAAAGATTGTTTGGTGACAGGTCTGTTTTCTTTCTTTGCTGCAATTCATGAGGAGACCGTATGGTTCAGGTAGTCTATCGGGTTGGCGGGCTGGCCCCTCGGGCCTGGCCGGAGCCGGAGTGGTCGGGCGGGTCGGCGGCGGTGGCGGCGGCGTGGCGGCGGTCGCTGCGGGTGCGGCGCGGGCGTGCGTGCAGTGGTGAGGTGATCCGACTCGGGCGATAGCACGTAAGAGCCGAAAGGTGCTGCGATTTAAGCAATATTGCTTTTGCACCAATTGGCAAGCATTGTTTTGTACGTGTTCTGATTAATTACATTTAAAGACATGATGTGGAGATGAATTGTGAAATAAAATGAAATCGGACTTACTCCACAAGAGTTCGTTGGGTCGGAGCTTTCGAATTGTATTACAATTCTTCGTCAGCGAGAGTCGTATCGGATGTTAAGATCGAATCGAAGGTACAGTGCGGATCGAACAAAATATGGGTCGGACAGGAGCCCGAGGGCATTTACATGTTGAAGATAGGGAAATTGCCATAGTTTAGAGCCGCCTGGAGGGCAACCTTGAGATAGATGATAATGTAAATGTGTGCTAATATGATCATCAACATGTCATTTATCCAAATCCAGGGTCAATTAATCGATATCTTGTCACGTTTTCCAGTGGTGATGCGCTAACTTTCGTGGTTCTTGCAGCCAATAAGGGTGTTTCATAGTGCGATTCAGCCGCATTATCGACTTTAATGCCATAAACCGCCACGGAACATATGATTTGCAGCTCCCTGGCGTGATAGCTGCCAGTAGGGCTTCAGAGTCGGAGTCATGAAGTCGGTCGGAGTTGACAGTTCTGACCTGAGTCGTCGAGTCAGAGTCAGAGTCGATTTTATAAGCTGGAGTCTGAGTCAGTCACCGAAATTCGATCCCCTCCGCAGACCTTTCAGGGTTCCGTAGTCGGAGTTGTAGTCGGTCCGAGTCGACAGTTCTGACCAGAGTCAGAGTCAGAGTCGATTTTGAAAGCCAGAGTCGGAGTCGGAGTCACCAAAAATCCATTGCCTCCGCAGACCTGCTAGGGCTGTGGAGTCGGAGTCGGTCAGAGCCGACATTTGAAATCAAAGTCAGAGTTGATGTTTGAAACTCTGAGTCAGAGTCGGAGTCATCAAGAAAGCCATGGACGATCTGCAGTGCCATGCAGTAAGGGCGCTGCCGATCGATGCCCTGAATTGCCTATGATTTATAAATTGAATGAATAGATGGCAATTAATTAGGTACCTTCTATTATTCATCCCTTGCCACTTGGAGGACTTACTTTCAGTAGAAAAAGGCGCATTATTTGTTTGTTTATTTATTGACAAATATTTTTTAAGCAGTTAGGGATACAGACACAAAACACAATGATAGCATTAGCACCTCGCTGGTGCAAATCATTGCTAGATAGATGTTGAAATGTGTTGCCATTGAAGTATCTACTGATTTTCCTGGCGGCTCTCGTTTTCAAGTAACTACTGGTCTTGTAAGATGTCTTGATTGCTCACCGTCTGGCGTCTAGTTCCAAGGTTTTCTGAAAGCTAATCAAACGTTACCATGGCTGCTCTTGATGGCATAGCGCTTGCTGGTTCTGGGTTCTTATTTGGTGGTTCTTGCGTCTGATCTTGTTGCTTCATGTTCCATCACATCACATTAAATTTCTAATGGAACAGACACTTCTACCTTTTATTTCACTCTCAGTCGACTTGCATTAACCCATGTGGCCTGCTGGCCCTTTTATTTCCACGATAGAATCTACCAATTATTGAAAAAGCCTCGGATAAAAAGCAAGAAGACTATGTCAAGTTAAATAATTGCGACGGTCCTAGAAAACCAGAAGAAAAATATCAAATAGCCTCTCCATCTCACTTCCCTCACTTCATAACAAAAACTTCGCAGCAAAACATGCGAAAGAGTCCTTAGCAACGCCTTAGCAACGCACTTGTCTGAAGTGCGCAATATGTGTCGCATCTGGAAAATTTAGTAGCTACTTGATTATTCAACTAGAGTTGGACTATATAAGCTAGGCTTTTATATAGAAAATAAGTGTTTGCTTATCGAATTTATAGCAACTGGTTGCTTAACTTCGAAATAATGATTTATTACAGAAAAAGCTTGTTTGCGACATATTTGTAAAGAAACAACGGAAATAGCTTTGACTCGTACGCTATTCTAGTACATTTTTGGTAGAAAACTTCGTCCAACCTTATGTTTTAGGGCCTTGGAGGCAACTAGTTGGTCTTGAAATAAACATACAAACACTGGGAAAACACGTGAATAATAACAGGATGCACACTTACTAGAAAAGCCTGTAAAATGGGTATAAAACACACTAGTAAAATATCTAATACAAAAATATAGGCAGGTAGGTAAAAATACAGTTAATGACATGTAAAAAATTGCATAGATTAGGTGCAAACAGTACCTAAAGCAGAGATAAAGCTTTACAAAAACACGAATAGTAAACTAGACTAAGATATAAAATATCAAAATGATAAATTCTATAAATGAACTTTTTAACCCGCGCCCTGGTGGGGGGGGGGCTATTTTTTGCCCCCCCTTCAGACTTTTCGATATATCTCCAGAACCGCTGCGCTGATCGTCACCAAACTTTCAGTACCCTCCCGGACATCAATTTTACACATTGTGACCAAAATTTTTTCCAAAGGGTATGATAGGTTGGCCGCAAATGACGTCAGAGTGACGTCATGTTCTGCCGTTTTCGACCCAAAAAAGGGTTTCGCGGGAAGAGCTGTCAGGCCTATAGCTTTGCAAATACAGAAAAATGATAAAGACATAAAAGCTGTAGAATCGACAGGGCTACAAAACTGCTATCTCGGATTTTTGAAATTTTTGGATTTTGACCCCCAAAAATCAAAAAACAAATGTTTTGGATATAACAATCGAAAAATCCAAAAAGTTTTTTGAATTTCGCAAAAACCGGAATATATGTTATAGTCCTTACCTCCTTCCATCCACATACCAAATTTGAGATTGATACCTCCTTTTTTGGCGAAGTTATAGCGAAAAACTGTTCAAAATTGATGACGTCAAATTTTCAAACTCAATTTTTAGCAATTCTAGACCCCGTAGCGCAAAACAAAGACCACCATTAGACTCCCCAAGACGAGCTGCATCGAATCAATACCCATTTTATGCAAAACTATCAACTTTAAAATTTGACCTTTTTTGGACTGACCTTGACCTGACCTTGACCTGAACTTCACCAGAAAGTGGCCTAAGCCGTACCTGATAGTCTTATAACCAACACCATTGAGTTGGAAATGAAAAATTGGCCATAAAACATGCATCACACAACCTTAGTAAAGTTAGGCTCATGTGACCTGACCTGTGACCCTTGGTGACCTGACCTGTGACCTGACCTGGTATTGTCAGTGACCTCTAATAGCAACATGTCTACTAGGCAACTGACGCCCTATCGCTGATTCTCGACAAAATGCGTTTTCCTCGATGTTATAACGCATTCCCTAGAAGACCCGTGAACGGTGAAACATTTCATCTTTGACCTGACCTGTGACGTCATCGGTGACCCCGAGGTCAATGAAATTTGGTTTCCTTCGACAAATTTGACAGGCCTTTCGAACGCCGTTTGAATTTTGCGGATCCGTCCAGTAGTTTCGGAGATACGAGGGGGGGGCAAAAAATAGCCCCCCCCCCACCAGGTCGCGTTATAAACAGACCCCACCAGGGCGCGGGTTAACGGCAGAAACGGCGAATAATGGGAAGCCACCTGTCTTGCAGCAGGGCACCAGAGTTGCGGTTCACATTCGCGTCATTGGGTGACACTAGGACGGCTTCCCGCCGTCCCACGGTACGAATGTAGGCCGATTCGAGAAGGAGTCTCATCTGGTGGTGGCAGGCACGGTTCAGGATTTTGGCGTCGTCGAAGGCCGGCGTGCAGTCCCGGTGCGTGCTGAACGCTGAAGTGTTGGCTCTGGAGCGGACCGAGCCAGCCCAGCTCTCTCGGTGCTCGCGGACTCTGGTTCCAAGTTCTCGGTCCGTTTCTCCGATGTAGACGACCGGGTCACCTTCTACCCGGCAGGAGCACTCGATGCAGTAGATGACATTGCTCTCCTGCTGCTTGGGTAGACGGTGCTTGGCTTGGCTACAGAGGAGGGTCCCGATGGTCTGCGACGGCTTCGACACGAGCTGAATGCCGATCTTGTTGGCTTCTCGCTTCAGTTGGTAGAAGCAGGGACCAGCGAACGGAACCGAGAGCCGGACGGGTGCAGGCAGCGGGCTGGGGTTCGGTGGCGACGGCAGAGCCCTGGCCTTCAGCTGGAGGTCCTTTTCTGTTCTTCTTGGGATCGGGTTGATGAACGAGAGAGGGTAGCCGTGTCGGTGGAATTTCTTGCGTATAAAATCAAGTTCTTGCAGGCGGTCTTTGACGGAGGAGCAGTAGCGGATGGCACGTAAGCAGTCAGATCTGATGGCTGATCTCAGATAGCGCGTCTCTGTATAGGAGTTGAAGGCCGGTACTTGGTTAGTGGTGCATGCCTTCCGGTAGACATTTGTAGTGAACTTGTTGTCCTGTCTTGTGATCATGATGTCTAGGTAGGGCAGTCGTCGATTTTCTTCGATCTCAGTAGTGACTTTGATGTTCTGGTCCTTGTTGTTGAGCAGCTCCACCCATGCATTGAGGATGGTGTCGCTGCCTTCGAAGAGGACCAGGTAGTCATCAGCATATCTGCAGAATGAATAAATTCTCCCTCCACAGTTGGCTGCCAGTAGTTCCAAGTCACGTTCCCAGTGTCCCATGTACAAGTCCGCGACAACTGGTGAGTAACTTTTACCCATGGCTAGGCCAGCAGTCTGCCTAAACCATCTCTCTCGGTCGCCGTCCTGGACGACAGCATGGCAGTTCTTGATGGAGATGCAGAGAAGGTCAGCCACTGCATCTGGCCTCAGGCAGGTTACGTCAGAGAGGGCGTCTTGGTTTTCATTCAGCATGGTTCGAATGAGAGAGATGGCCGACTGGGTAGGTATAGATGGGAACATGGCCTCCACATCCAGCGAGATGAGGCGGCAGCTGTTGGTGGCGTGACCCATGCTCTGCAGCAGATCCAGGACTTCCATCGGAGAACTGATGGAGTGTGGAGGCCGTGGGAGAACTTTTAGACAGGCTGTCAGATGTTTTGTGAGCTCGTAGTCAACACCCCGGTGAGCTGGGCAGATCGGCCGGAGTTTCAGGTTAGAAATCCAGCTGAGTCGCTCTTCTTCTTTTTCTACATTCAACATTTTCAACATTTTCACAACATTTTCCGAACCAAAGCCCGCCTCCAAGGCACCAAAGCCAGCGTACTGCGCCGTGGTGCTTCTGAGACCGCGATGACTCTTCTAGAAAGCAAGGCTCAGAACATCTACAACCACTCACTGAATACTAGTGACGCAACCAAGGCCAAGAAGTTCCACAGTCTTCTATCGGAGAATGGAGGACTAACATTCAGGAACAAACAGCCAAGGCAGCCCGCTACAGAGGTCACTACTGTCATCAACCTTACCAACCGCTCACTCTCCAAAGAAGAGGATAACGTCCTTCGGCTCGGATCCAAGTTTGCTGTAGCTCCGCCCAAGCCACCTGTGCTAGAGCTTGCATTGAAAAGTCAGTTGGCATCTGAAATCGCCACCAAACAAGCGGATCGGCTCGGTGTCACCGGGGACAACATCACGACCTTCTTGAACAAGGCTGAGACCATTCTGGCGCGCACGAGCAGCAGACCCCAGCCCAAGCCGTCAAAGCCTATCACTGAAGGTTTGAAGTCACTGGCCAGAGATGACACCAAGGTCATTATCCCAGCCGACAAAGCCAAGGCTTTGGTAGTGATTGACAAGAAGGATTACACAGCTGCCCTTCTACGTTCTCTACAGACACCAGTCTACGAAGAAGTGGCTACCGACCCAGCCGAAGCCTTTGCCGGCAAGTTCAACGACCACTTCCTCACCGCACTGGCTGGACCAGCCACCCGTGGAAAAAGAAGAGACAGAACGCTCAAAGAGGAAGACCCGGAGGGCTACAAACTCTATCGCCGTCTCTCTAAAACACATGGTCGGAGCGGTCCATTCTATGGCCTGGTCAAGACCCACAAGTACCCGAATCCACCATCCACTGAAGAAGAGCGACTCAGCTGGATTTCTAACCTGAAACTCCGGCCGATCTGCCCAGCTCACCGGGGTGTTGACTACGAGCTCACAAAACATCTGACAGCCTGTCTAAAAGTTCTCCCACGGCCTCCACACTCCATCAGTTCTCCGATGGAAGTCCTGGATCTGCTGCAGAGCATGGGTCACGCCACCAACAGCTGCCGCCTCATCTCGCTGGATGTGGAGGCCATGTTCCCATCTATACCTACCCAGTCGGCCATCTCTCTCATTCGAACCATGCTGAATGAAAACCAAGACGCCCTCTCTGACGTAACCTGCCTGAGGCCAGATGCAGTGGCTGACCTTCTCTGCATCTCCATCAAGAACTGCCATGCTGTCGTCCAGGACGGCGACCGAGAGAGATGGTTTAGGCAGACTGCTGGCCTAGCCATGGGTAAAAGTTACTCACCAGTTGTCGCGGACTTGTACATGGGACACTGGGAACGTGACTTGGAACTACTGGCAGCCAACTGTGGAGGGAGAATTTATTCATTCTGCAGATATGCTGATGACTACCTGGTCCTCTTCGAAGGCAGCGACACCATCCTCAATGCATGGGTGGAGCTGCTCAACAACAAGGACCAGAACATCAAAGTCACTACTGAGATCGAAGAAAATCGACGACTGCCCTACCTAGACATCATGATCACAAGACAGGACAACAAGTTCACTACAAATGTCTACCGGAAGGCATGCACCACTAACCAAGTACCGGCCTTCAACTCCTATACAGAGACGCGCTATCTGAGATCAGCCATCAGATCTGACTGCTTACGTGCCATCCGCTACTGCTCCTCCGTCAAAGACCGCCTGCAAGAACTTGATTTTATACGCAAGAAATTCCACCGACACGGCTACCCTCTCTCGTTCATCAACCCGATCCTAAGAAGAACAGAAAAGGACCTCCAGCTGAAGGCCAGGGCTCTGCCGTCGCCACCGAACCCCAGCCCGCTGCCTGCACCCGTCCGGCTCTCGGTTCCGTTCGCTGGTCCCTGCTTCTACCAACTGAAGCGAGAAGCCAACAAGATCGGCATTCAGCTCGTGTCGAAGCCGTCGCAGACCATCGGGACCCTCCTCTGTAGCCAAGCCAAGCACCGTCTACCCAAGCAGCAGGAGAGCAATGTCATCTACTGCATCGAGTGCTCCTGCCGGGTAGAAGGTGACCCGGTCGTCTACATCGGAGAAACGGACCGAGAACTTGGAACCAGAGTCCGCGAGCACCGAGAGAGCTGGGCTGGCTCGGTCCGCTCCAGAGCCAACACTTCAGCGTTCAGCACGCACCGGGACTGCACGCCGGCCTTCGACGACGCCAAAATCCTGAACCGTGCCTGCCACCACCAGATGAGACTCCTTCTCGAATCGGCCTACATTCGTACCGTGGGACGGCGGGAAGCCGTCCTAGTGTCACCCAATGACGCGAATGTGAACCGCAACTCTGGTGCCCTGCTGCAAGACAGGTGGCTTCCCATTATTCGCCGTTTCTGCCGTTAAAAAGTTCATTTATAGAATTTATCATTTTGATATTTTATATCTTAGTCTAGTTTACTATTCGTGTTTTTGTAAAGCTTTATCTCTGCTTTAGGTACTGTTTGCACCTAATCTATGCAATTTTTTACATGTCATTAACTGTATTTTTACCTACCTGCCTATATTTTTGTATTAGATATTTTACTAGTGTGTTTTATACCCATTTTACAGGCTTTTCTAGTAAGTGTGCATCCTGTTATTATTCACGTGTTTTCCCAGTGTTTGTATGTTTATTTCAAGACCAACTAGTTGCCTCAGAGACCCTCCTGTCCGACCCATATTTTGTTCGATCCGCACTGTACCTTCGATTCGATCTTAACATCCGATACGACTCTCGCTGACGAAGAAATGTAATACAATTCGAAAGCTCCGACCCAACGAACTCTTGTGGAGTAAGTCCGATTTCATTGTTCTGATTAATGTAATAAATTTATTCTATCTATCTTTTATTCTATGCACCTTTACCTGTCCTTCCGCACCCCACTAGGGAGATGGGTGTTTGAAGTTTGAACCCCCCTGTGTTTTGTGAATATCTCTAAAGCGAATTTTTGGAGGGTGGATTACGATCGGTTCTATGCGACAAGTGACCACACACACCCAGCCCCAGGTCCGCTCCCTCCCTCCCCACATCACCCCCGCCCCACACCACACTCCAGCCCGCCTCATCCACCGAGCCGAGCCAAATAGACAGGCCTGACCCTTACCCCCCCCCCCCCCAGCCGGTGTAACGCAGCGTCCGGTTAAATCGCTCTACCAGGCGACCCGAGCCGGTGTCATACAGTGTGGGTAGGCTGTGCCGCTTCACTCTCGGGTCATGCGGCACAGCCTACCGGTACCAGGCGGCTGCTGCCAATGCTGAGCCATAGGAACCCGGTGGATAAAGAGTAGCGGACCATCAACCTGTACACGACTGTACTAGGTATGGGGTGGTTACGGTGCCTAGTAGGGCGCCAGTGGCTCTGGAGGGACGCCACTTGGCTTGGAATGAGTGGATGTGACTGTTCCATAGGGCATCAAGTGTTTCGGGGCTAGGGCATCAGGTTTAATAATTTGAAAGGAATCGGTATAAATTGCATATACTTGAGTTCCCGGGAATTTTCTGCGTCTAACGACATAGATAAAGGGCACAGTCGTGGCCTACTTTGCGAATAAATGTTTCCAAATCGGCTTATGTTCGCAAAACACGACTGATTCGCCTCATCACTATATTGTAAACAACGAGGAGCCTTGCGAAATTCTGCTGGGCTGCACATTTCGATCTGCATTTCGGATATTGGTGTTTGAGTAAAGTGTCCGTGAAAAGGATTGAAACGAAAATGAGAAAATCCAAGATTTCTCATAAGGAGTTTGCAGATTATAGGTGTTTTTTTCGACCCACCAGCCCGCAATGAGTGGGTAGACAAAACAGCATGGGTTTAACCCGCGAGTTGCTGAGGGGGGGGGCGTTAAACGCCCCCACTTTTTTTTCGCCGGGCCATAGCATAAAGAAGGCGGCGCGCCAAATTTTCAATACCTGTTGGGAATTGATTGAAGGTTATTGTGACAAACTTTACAAAAATCGGTAGGAAAATTTTTGAGATCGAGGTTATAGTGACGTCATGATTTCTGAGTTTTCGACCAAAAGCGGCATATGCTCAAAAAATCATATAAAATCACAGAATAGACATACAGACATGCCGTAAACGCCATTAGACTGTCAATACCATGAACAGTCAAATGGTTATCTTCGATTATTGATTATCGTTCCACATTTTCCAAAATCTTGAACTGAATCTTGGCAATTTCTCGTGACTTCTTCACGACCATGATACATGCATTTCTTAAATTGAACTTTTTGAGCCAAACACGTACACATATGATAAAATGAATGTCACCATCGTGTTCTACGCCCCAAATTACCCTTAAAACATGTGTCACAGGCTGCGAATATCAGTTTTGATTTTCGGGGATATGTGCCTACCAGGTTGACCTGACCTTGACCCTGACCTATGCTTGACTGACCCCTACATGGAGTTGCCACTCTTGTAGGCCCTACGTTAGGCGGCACGGGCGGACATCGATAGCAGCGCCTCTATCGGTCACTAGGGAAAGCTGGGCTGTAGGCGACGAAATACCGGCTGAGTTGTCACACGTTGAATAGGTTTATAGACATCCGTCTTGTGAAAAAGTTGAACTTTTGCCTTCAATATTTCTACAGGCAATTTTAGAAGTGTCTTCACATAGATTACAACACCGTTTAGATTATTGTATTCACTTCAAGCCTTCCCTATTGTTCTTGATGATGCGGGAACTATTTCTACATGATAAGTGTTTCTAGCTTAATAAAAGAACATATTGTGCAAACGATGAAAAAAGCATAGATGGGTGATTTTAAATGCAATTTTCTCTAGCAATTAATGGTAAATTCTCTACAGATCAAGGAAAAGGTGCATGCTAACTGATAATTTAAAGTTCTTGGGGCCAGTTGTTTTCTTCTTTTCTTACGTCGCCCCAATGGCCGCGAATACACTTGTGATAACGCCTATCGATATGATGGATTGTGCACCGTTTTGACAGAGTTTATGACGAGAGGCGCCCATTGCGAAGTCCTGAAGTCCATGCTACTGAAAGCCCGATTTCAGGTGTTTGACCTGACCTTGACCCGACCTGTGACCTCAAAATTCAACTTTAAAGTACCGTAAAGTGGGGCTATTTGAGACAGTGGGGCTATTTGAGACAGTAAGGTAATGGTATAGTAAAATCGCTGTAAAATGAAAACCGTTTGATGTTTTTGCGTCATTTTTGCTTAGGCTAATGTGGAATTGAACAGTGAATGCTCTGATTAACCTTTTTTGAAAATTTCGAAAAGTTCTGAAAGAAATTTGCAATAAAATACGAAATACAGAAAAACGCACAATTTAAGTTGCTCGAAAAGGACCCCTACCTGCAGCTTAACAAAGTTGAAGTTTTAACAGCTTCGCCACTGTATCTATCGTTACTACCTTTTTGCTTATAGGCTAATTACATTTTTCATGAATGTATTATATATTGTTAACGGTAGGGGAGAGTGGGGAAAGATGCCCAGGGTTTGACTATGTCATATATTATTAGAAAATGACGATCGGAAAGCCAAAACTTGGAGTTTCAACGGAAACCGACATCATTTTTCTCCAAAAATATCACACTTTCGTGCCTGAAATATGATAACTTTTTTTGCTATCAAGCATTTTCCTGAAGAAGTGAAAGGGGGCATCTTACCCCACAGGGTGGAAAAGACGCCCCTGGCGCTGGGTAAGATGCCCCCTGCACTAAAAGTGACATAAATAGGCACGTGAATCGTTTGAACGAATCAGTAGTCCCTTCGAGCCTGCAGTAGACACCAAACGTCATCGTAAGGGCCCTCAAAAGTAGTCGTAAGGGGCTTCAGAGGTCATCGTTAGGGCCATCATAGTCCAGCGTGGCCAAACAAGCCTCCGTGGTGGCGTTCGGAGACCACTGTGGGGCCCTTATAGGTCTTCATGATGCTTGAGGGCCCTCGAGCCCATCGTGGGGACCTCAAATGCCAGCGCGGCCCGTGGAGCCAACGTGGGAGCCCTCAAAGGATGTCGTGAGGGGCCATAGAACCAATAATGGGGCCCTTAGAGGCCGTCGTGCGGGCTCTCAGAGTCAGATGCCGCCCAAAAAGTCGCTGTGTGGGCCGAGAGACCGGCATGGGGAGCACCCGACCGTACCGGACTCTCAATAGTCCCAGATCGGCTTTTGTCTCTCATCACAAGTATGTAATACATGATTTGACGGGCTGCTTGAAGGACAGCCTACGGATTTAGGGGGGAGTCTTTCCCCATCAGGACAGGGGGCATCTTACCCCAAGGTACCGAAGTAACATTAAATCAGCACAATTTGTTAGCCATAAAACTACACCCTGAAACAAACTGTTTGGGACACAGTACACGCATGTTAATGTATCACGACTATAGTAAGGGACGCAAAAATTATCTACCTTTTTTGATATTTACAATGTTTTGATGGCAAAATATTTTTTGAAAGCAGCAAATAAAAAACATGCAATCACCAGCCAGCCGTTGCCCAACTGAGCTTCGCAAATTTTTGTGCAGTTAACAAGGCAGGCTTCTGCTTTACGCTAAGAACATTAATTTCCAGGTTCGATTCTTTGTTTCCCCGCTAGAGGGGGTGGGGCGTCTTTCCCACCCTGGGCATCTTACCCCACTCTCCCCTACTGCCGATTGCGTAACCCATTGTCTCAGAATCCCGATGATGCCCACCTGGTCAAACCTCAACGGATATGCTAAATAGCTGATGATAACGGTTTATGCGATGCACCCGAGAAGACTTACCACCATCTACCTGAAGTGCATCGAACGTTCGACATAAGCATCACCGGTGAATCGGTCGTGGTCATAAACGTGCAGTGGGTTCATGGTACCTAGGTACTTTTAGCAGCAAGCAATACCTACATGTTCGTAGTGTAACATAATAACCCTTTAGCTGGTGACCAAACTAGTTATTCTGACGAATATGTGCTTAAAATGTGCTTCATCAGTCACTGACTCAGTCGACAATCAACATATGTCTACCTTGGTTGACCAAAAAACACCATTGAATGTTACTTAACACATAAACGTATACTGTTAGGTGAGCCTATCCAAGTACTATAGTTCGTTTTTTTCAAAAGGACGCTGGCTCCAAGTATGTTTTTCGAACAAGCACGTATTTTAGCGAGCAAAACGAGCAAAAACTGGACCTGAGAAAATCGAACGTCGACTAATTTTAACATGTGATTTCTTCCCGATAATTTCCATATGTGCGTTTTGGAACCATATATGAGAACAGTGGTGACGTCATACTGTCGAACATGTATTGCAATGTAACTTATAACTATCATGGGCGGAACTGCTTACTCGATTATAAGCTCGGCAACAGTGAAAAACTAAGTTTCACCCAAATTCGTTGACACTTGTCCCATTGCACGGACATTTGGGTGCCTGCTGGCGCTGCCACCAGTGACGTCATCGTAGTATGTTCATTTTTGAGAAACTATTTCCACCTACTTACCGTGCACAATTTGAAATCGGTTATTTTTTCGGTAAGAAATTCTTCGCCAGACACTGAAGCTGCCAAAACTCACGTGAGAGCTTCGATATTGAACTTTGAGCCAGCGTCCTTTTGAAAAAAAAAACGAACTATAGTGATGTGTTAGGGTAATCGGCCAATTGATACAACATGCAGCGATCGAGGAAAATCGGCATAAATCAAAACCGTTTAACATTTTTCTGCTATTTCTTCGCATCAGGAGATGTACGGTTCTCCAGTAAAAGTCTTGTTGGTTTTGCTTTTTCGGACATATCTGGTCCTATATAATGTTCAAATGCATAACTATCAACCCGAATTATGTGTATGCACATTTACCACGAGACTGTGAAATTGCATCGTTGTATGCCAAATACTTTCCGAGATATTCACCAAAAACCTCATTTTCTGCCGTTTGGGGTATTCTGGCCGCAATCTTCCTGGGGTCGCCTATGACATCAGTAGAGCCATCTAACGAGAGGAACGCGGAAACACAGAATCATGAATGAATCGAGTGCGTAGTAAACGGTGTATGAAAGGGAGACTCGGCAGAGGCTATCCGGGTGGCCGGCGCGCGGCGCGCCCTCAGGCATCGGCCGACCCTTCGGACCGCGTGGGGTCAGAGGTCGCGCTCGGGAAGTCTCGGCTCTGGGTTTTAGCGCTGTGCAGTCAGGAAGGGAGCATAGGATAGCGCTAGCCCGACTGACTAGTATCTCGGCTGATTCGTGTGGGGTGAAGGGAGCACAGAACGGGATGGTGGCTAGTGGTGGATGATGGGATGGTGGTTAGGTTAGTGCGTACTGCGTAGAACGTAGCTGAACATGCATTTTTTTCATCGCAAACATTATGCAGCATAATGTGCGGGATTATGCCAGAACTCAAAAGGAAATAACATTTCGGCCGAGGGAGTGGATGAGTGCCGTGACAAAGCATGACGATGCTGCCAAAATCGGGATGCTTTTTTGCCCCATTTTTTCCCCTAACATGCAGCGCTTGATCCGAACTTAGAGGTCCCCGACTGACCTTAGACCTTAAAATCGCACCCGGCCGGTGCGCCACCTTTTCTTCAGGGGCGCTCTTCTTGATTGTCTCTGTTCTTACCAATAATTAAAGCAAATCGAATGTACGAGTATAATAAAAAGGCATACCTCAAACACAGTTTTATTCACATCCCCTCGTGTGCATACTTGTTTTGAACTATACCTTCTCGCATCATAATATATCACTTCAGTGCTTAATCCTCAACGGAATTTTGGGTTTTCTGCATATACCCCGGCCGAGGGGGGGGGGAGCGATTACGACCCCTCTCCGTCTTTTTGCCCCTAATTGAGCTAGCGCCTTGCGGATGAAACTGAGCGGGTGCGTCGTATGAGATGCAGCAACTAATACCCGAGTTGAATGTCTCAGTCAACCGATTAACTCTGAGCTCCCAGCTCAGTATAAGTGCTGGCCAAGTCGCGGGATCGGTTTTTGGTAAACAACTTTACCATAGTGGTTACAGAGCCAAGACAATGGCACCTTCGAGTTTTGCATGCTCAAGCGCGTCGAATAGTAGGTATACGCTTTGTTTTTGTTGAGGTTAATCTAAAGGGACCCTCCCACCTTAACATTAGTTTTGAGTTGAGATAGCCAAGTTTGCGGCCAGGCTCAGAAACCACCATTTATCCTGGTCGCAATCCCCGCAGCTTTATGGTGTTCAAGAAATTTCTTCCCTTTACTTGCAGGGTGGGACCAGCGTGGTCCCTATCTCTTAACCATTACGGGAATCTGATGACGTCATCAGGCTTTCGAACGTCCGTTAACCCTATTAGTGGCAGGGGGGGTTGTTTTTATCCACCCCTCAGGTTTTTCGGGAATATCTCCGAAACCGCTGAAGCTACGATGCTGAAATTTTCTGACTTTTCCTAAAACTAAATTGGGCACATTCCCTGAAAATTTCAAGTTCATAACTTTACCAGGGGCGGCTCCAGAGCACTGGGAATTGGGGGTCCTATTCGTGAAGCGAGTCATTTGGGCGAAGATCACGATGCTGCACCAGTTTTACGAACAGTGAATGAAAGGTATCATGTGATAACATATACAAAGTTATTGTGCATCCTCTTTTGACACGTTTTTGCTATAATAGGCGGATCCAGGCGTCCAAAAAGGGGGGTTATTTTTTACCTCCCAACATAGGTGCCCTGACACCGCCTATGCATGACCAATACAATTTTAGTCGTTCTCTCATAAGAAAATTGTAACATAACAAGACCATTGCCACCCTTTTTAGAAACAGTACCAACAAAAACCTTGTTTACTATACTTTTTGTGTACCCCCAATCTCAATGATCTGTATCCGCCTATGATTTTTGAAAATGCATATTTTTAGGATCCATGTGAATTCCTGGTTCATTCTCTATCGATCGGCAAAAGTTGCGTTAAGATTGGTTCAGAAACCTGGCCGTGATAAACAGTCTAAAATGTATCTGCAATTTGCCCGTTTTTACCCCCCCTCTACCCCCCTATTGACATTTTTTAATTTTATTTTTTTAGAAATGTAGATCTCGTTGAGCCAAATCGAATGCCGTTTGAATTTTGAAAATCGGCCGGTTAGATCTCGAGATATCAAGGGGGGGTCGTAAACAGCCCCCCTCCCCTGCCACTAATATGGGGTAGCCAGGAGCCTGCCACTAATAGGGTTAAACTAGGGTTACCCGCGTGCTCCGCAACGCGAAGGGGGGATTTTTTTGACCAGTGGGTATTGGGTTGGTCTGTGTCGATTTGGTTGGTAGATATCCATTTCGTTCGATTGCTTTTTGACGGCCAAGCATTTTGTAAGAAACAAAAAGATACATCGCATCGAGGTGCCCGTGTCGTATTATCATGCGTTCTACTTTATTAGAATGATTCGAAAACTGGCGTGAAGTCTTTTGAGGGCCATCGATGAATTTCGCTAAAAATGACGATGCAATGGTTTGGAAAATTTACGTTTTTAAGAATACTGTTGCTCATCATGCAAAAATGAAGACTTAACCTTGGTCAGAATTGAATGCTCTTTCCAACGGTGCCATTTTTGATTGCCAGATACATCAGATCATGGAGCAAAGCCATTTTGATGAACAAAGTGACACAAAATTGACAAACACCATTTTCTCCTGTGATTTGCACCACCTTGATTTGGATCAATCAGCTTTTCATAATTTTTATATGAGAGGCGGTACCTTTCTCTTGCAAATAGGCGTTGATTCAACTCGCTCCATTTAACGGTCACCTAAAAATAAAATTAATTCCAAAATCCCTCAAAAACCGCAATTTTTCAAATAAAAGTGCCCTCTCCGGTGCACGTGGCGCGTGCTATCCTCTGCATTGCACACCATTCAATAGCCCGTTCAATTCTGTACACGATGCTGTTTTCCCCGTGCCGGTCGGATCCCTGGTCACCAAGATATTGCACGGGAACTGGACCCGTGTCGGCCAAAATTAGCCATTTTCGCCCGATTTCGCACGCCGATTTATACATGTAAAGTCTATGACGCGAATTTGCACTTTTTGAGCACGCACCACGCGCTCCCTATCGACCCGATCGAGCTGAGACCCCTCAAAGGCACGTCGCGCATCCTTGATCTATGAGTTGTGCAAATTTCACCGGGCTAGGTGCAACGGTCTGGCCTGCAGTCCACGCAAAGCACCACCAAGTCGGGACCTCGGTAACGGACAGACGCACCCTCCTCAAATAGTAATATAGACTAGGGTGACCCGCGTGCTCCGCAACGCGAAAAGGGATATTTTCGATCGGCGGGTGTTCGGTTGTTCTTGTGTCGGTTGGGTTATCTATCCATTTCGGTCGATTGCTTTTTGACGGCTAAACGTTTTGGTTTGTGGAAAAAATATCCACCGCATCGAGGTGCCCGTGTCTGATAAGCATGCTTTCCACTTCAGAATCTGTCAAATGTGCTTTATAATTGAGGTGCGTAGTTTTAAGACAAATGAAAGGCGTAGATAATTTTTGCTAAAAATCGTTTTGCAGAGGTTTAAAACATTTATATTTTTAAGAATACTGTTGCTTGTCATGCAAACGTGATGATTGGATCTTGGAGAGAATTGAATGCTCTTTCTAATGATAGCATTTTCAATTGTCAAGCGTATCAGGTTAAGCAGCAAATCCCGTGTATCTTTTTAGTGGCACATTATGGACAAATGCCATTTAATTCAGCGATTTTTTCCCCATTGTTTTTGATCAATTAGCTTTTCACAATTTTTCCATGAGAGACGGTACATTTTTATTGCTAATAGGCGCTGTTTCAACTCATTCCGTCTGACGATCACCTGAAATTAATATAAATTCCAAAATCCGTTTAAAATGGCACTTTTTGAAATGAAATTGCCCTCACACTTGCACGTGGCGCGTGCCACCCCTGCACCGCACACTATTCGATTGCCCGTTCGATTCTCTACACGATGCTGTTTTCCCCGTGCCGATCGGGCGCACGGCTACCGAGATATTGCACGGGGAACGGACCCGTGTCGGGCAAATTTAGCCATTTTCGCCCGTTTTTGCCAGCCGATTTATACATGTAAAGTCTATGACGCGAATTTGCACTTTTTGGGCACGCGCCACGCGCTCGCTATCGATCCGATCGAGCCGAGACCGCTCAAAGGCACGTTGTCCATCCTTGTTCTAAAACTTGCGCAAATTTCAGCGCGGTAGGTGCAACGGTGTGATCTGTAACCCGCGCTACGTAGCACCATGTCGCGACCTTCGTAATAGACAGAAACTACGCCCTCCTCAAATAGTAATATAGACAAGCGGCTGCGCCACTTGCTTTGCTGCGTGGTAGAAAAAATTGCGGCACCAGCCAATTTGCTTTCGAATGGTGTTTGATTCATGTCGATGTGTGGTCTAGAAGCATAGATATGGACGGAAATGTGAAGAGACTTTAAAAAAAGAACTGTTCTGAGGGCGTTGTTGGATGAAATTTGGGTGATACGGGGTCAAGACGGGTCACCCGGTCGCTTTGGGTCAAGCCAGGTCACATGGTCACCTCTCGTCCGCTGGGATCAGCCCGGGCCACTGTTCTGCTTTTGCCTCCACCACTACCCCTACCACTACCCCTACCCCTACCACTACCCCTACCACTACCCCTACCCCTACCACTACCCCTACCACTACCCCTACCCCTACCCCTACCACTACATCTACCCCTACCCCTACCACTACTACTACCCATACTCCTACCCCTACCACTACCCCTACCACTACCCCTACCACTACCCCTACCACTACCCCTACTACTACCCCTACCACTACCCCTACCCCTACTACTACTCCTACCACTACCCCTACCCCTACCCCTACCACTACACTACCCCTGCCACTACCCCTACCACTACCCCTACCCCTACCAACACCGCTGGGTCATGTCAGGTCACAGAATAATTCGTGCCATTCCATTGCCCTTACTCGATTTTGTCGGAAATGGCGCTTTGTGGCATATGTGGCGCATTGCGACAAACGCGGCGCATTTTCACCCGGCGATTGAGCATGCATCCTGGCACCAAATTGTACCCTTATCGGACCATATTTGACAAAACTGTGCGATTTGCGGCAAAAATGACGCCTTGTCACCAATGTGACGCATTGCGGCAAACACGGTGCATTTTTATACTTGGTCACCTTTCACGGTGCATTTTTATAATCTATGCATTATCTCGCCACTTTTCATTCAAATTAATAACCTGCCCATCCGCCAATGCGAGGCACCCGCCACCGATCGGCATGCATTTAGTCCACAGAGTTTGTCGACCTCGGCTCTCAATTTAGATATACGAACCGATCAAAATGTCATTGGCGTTGTTCCGGCGCCCGCCACGCGCGAACCGTGCACCCCAGCGAGTCAAAACCTAGAAAAGGCACTGACCCGCTCTGTCACCTAGAAGGTGTGCAAATTTCAACCCCCTACGATATACCGTCTGCCCTGTAGGCCGGCTAAATTGAACCCACTACACGGCGTGGCGGACAGACAAACAAACAAACAGATGGATCCTGTTCAAATAGTAGTATAGATGTTTGACTAAAACGTTTTGTAGCACGCGGTGGTATATGCTGCTTTGCGCGCAACAAATGCCGCACTTTCAAATAAAGTCGCTAGGAACAGCGGAGATCCCAAAAAGTAAACAAAAGTAAAAGTCTAATATCTTGAAAACCGGTGAATATTTTTCGATGAAATTTGGTAGATATTCGTTTTTGCTCTTTCTGAACCGAGCGACATCACTTTCATGCCAATTCGTTAACTTTTTTGAAGGTGGGAGGGTCCCTTTAACCCTATTAGTGGCAGGCTCCTGGCTACCCCATATTAGTGGCAGGGGGGGGGCTGTTTACAACCCCCCCTTGACATCTCGAGATCTAACGGGCCGATTTTCAAAATTCAAGCGGCATTCGATGTGGCTCAACGAGATCTACATTTCTAAAAAAAAAAAATGTCAATAGGGGGGTAGAGGGGGGCAAAAACGGGCAAATTGCAGATACATTTTAGACTGTTTATCACGGCCAGGTTTCTGAACCAATCTTAACGCAACTTTTGCCGATCGATAGAGAATGAACCAGGAATTCACATGGATCCTAAAAATATGCATTTTCAAAAATCATAGGCGGATACAGATCATTGAGATTGGGGGTACACAAAAAGTATAGGTTTTTGTTGGTACTGTTTCTAAAAAGGTGGTAATGGTCTTGTTATGTTACAATTTTCTTATGAGAGAACGACTAAAATTGTATTGGTCATGCATAGGCGGTGTCAGGGCACCTATGTTGGGTAATAACTTTGTATATGTTATCACATGATACCTTTCATTCACTGTTCGTAAAACTGGTGCAGCATCGTGATCTTCGCCCAAATGACTCGCTTCACGAATAGGACCCCCCAATTCCCAGTGCTCTGGAGCCGCCCCTGGTAAAGTTATGAACTTGAAATTTTCAGGGAATGTGCCCAATTTAGTTTTAGGAAAAGTCAGAAAATTTCAGCATCGTAGCTTCAGCGGTTTCGGAGATATTCCCGAAAAACCTGAGGGGTGGATAAAAACAACCCCCCCCTGCCACTAATAGGGTTAAGCCTCGCCCGTATAGGGGGGGGGTCGAACGGACCCCCCATGGCTTTTCGCGAATAACTCGCGTAAAAAGCGGCCGATCGCGACGAAACTTTCAGTACCCTCGCGTTCATCAATCCTACACCTACCCTGAAAATTTCATGACCCTGACCCCAATGACCTTTGACCTGTGACCTACTTTTCGAGACCATGTTTGGCCGGAATCGCGATTCGGCGTATGTCGGCTCGCATTAGCCGCGCGTTTGCAGTTTTTTCGTGGTTTCAAGCGTTCAAACATTTCATATGATGTTGCCCCCATGCATTAGGGTGGGTGTCAAGGTCACCTGAAGGTCAGGTCAGGTCATTGACCTTTGGTGACCTCGGTTCACTTTTTTTAGTTTTGCATGTTTCTAGGCCAGTTTTTGGAGCTGAATTCGAATTTAGCAACCATATGAACATTTACGAAGTAGTTTTGGTGCCTTCGTAACATGTTACGAAGCTGTCAGAGGCGGTTGACGCCTACTAGGAATACCCGGCAGGACCCCTACTGGTTGACCTGACCTGACCTGACCTGACCTGGACTAAATGCATAAAAACATCATCTGTGATCAAAACTAACATGATATTCGTGATCAGCGCCCCGAAAAACCCCATAGCAGCCACACTTTACGACGTTCTAACAGGTCCCGATTTTCCTACTTTTGGGTCATTGACCTGACCTGCAAGGTCAACCAATGACCTAGGACCTTAAAATTAGGTATCATCGGCTTCCTCTCGTCACGGGCAACACGCTCGTTTTTTCCGCGAAGCTCTAGCTCGATCAGGGGCGAAACGGCAAGGGGGGAGGGTCCAACGGACCCCCCCCCCCCCTTATACGTTCGCGCCGGAAAAACACCAATACGGGCGAGGGTTAATTAAGGTGTTCACCTCAGGTCATGTCAGGGCAGAGCCACTCAGGCCACGAGGCTGGTTCAAGGAGGTCATATCGCTTCTTCGATTCGGTAGGTCCTCACAAGTCCACTGGTGGCTTCACGACTCGCTGGCTCAATTTGATCTAGACTTGTTGGTGAAAACTCCTGTGACCTTAGTGACGTCATAAATGAAGTCGCCTAACTTTAAGAATGGAAAAGTGAATGCTGGGGCTTGCTAAGATTGTATAAAATCGCGAGTTAATGCGCTTGCGACAGCTTTTGATGGCTCCCGGCGCCAAAATAACAGCTTTCATATTTCCCAATTGACTAATAATCGTGAGGTTGCGTGACCGACCTGACTTCAGGTGACTCTTAAGAAAAATACGACGAGATAGCTACTTACAAGTTGTGAGGCCTCTGGGAGATAGTACTAGATCATATAAGCTTCATTCCCCGTTGAAAAGTCCCCTGGCACGAAGGGTGCTGCGACGTCGCGACATTTTGGGACCTTACAGAGGTTCACTTTTGACATCATTGGTCAACGGCCTGACCAGCCTTCGCAATTGTAGGAGGGTGTCGAACAGACCTCCTACCCTCAGTTTTTCGCAAATAACTCGCGCAAAAAGCGGCTGATTGCGACGAAACTTTCAGTACCCTCGAGTTAATCAATATTACGCCTACCCTATAATTTGTATGACCCTGGCTCAAAAGACCTTTGACTTGTGACCTGTTTTCCGAGACCATGTTTGGCCGGAATCGCGATTTGACGTATTTCGAGTAGAGCGCGTTTTATTGTCTTTTTGTGGCTTTAAGCGATCACACATGTGAAAGGATGTTGATCCCATGGATTCTAGTGGGTATCAAGGTCACGTGAAGGTCAGTCGGGTCACTGACCTTTGATGACCTTTGTTCACTCTTTCGAGTTCTACATGTTTCTGGGGTAGATTTTGGAGTTGATTTCGCATTTAGAAACCGTTTGAACATTTAAGAAGTAGTTTTGGTTCCCTCGTAACATGTGACCTGACCTGACCTGGCCTAAATGCACGAAAACATCATCTGTGATCAAAATTAACTTGAAATTCGTGATCAGCACCCCGCAAAAGCGGCAAAACCCTATAACAGCTTCACTTTACGAAGCTCTAACAGGTCCCGATTCCTTTTGAGTTGTTGAACTGTCAACTTTGACAACTTTGTCAACTTGGACTTTTGACCTGTCAACCAATGACCTAGGATATTAAAATTGGGTATCATCGGCCTCCTCTCGTCGCGGGCAACACGCACTTTTTCCGCGAAGCTCTAGCTCGATCAGGGGTTGAACGGCAAAGGGGTCCAACGGACCCTCCTCCCCCCCTTTACGATAGACGCTGGCAAAACACCGATATGGGCGAGGGTGAAAATACAGCTGCTGTCATAAAAATTCAGCTTGAATCAAAAGTTTCAGCTTGAATCAAAGGCTTGCCAAATTTCAGCTCTCGTAGCTATCAACAAAAATAAATATGTGGAGGCGGCACCCGCCTCCCCCCCCCCCCCCCTCTCGGCCACTGCCAGCGAGGTTTTAAGCGTATCATAGACGTTACAAAGCATCATATCAAGATGACACACCCCAGCAGCCATATGCACTGAACAAAAGCTTATTACGCACGCTAGTCTATCGGCACCATAGCACATGGTCGAGACTGTCGTCAGCCACGGACGCGCACTCGACCAACTCTCTGAGCCCGTTGACTGCGGGTGACCTTGACATGTCAAGCCTGATCGGCGGCCGGCCGCTGTCGAATGGTCGTTACACGCGGAGGGGAGGGAAACACAAAGCTCTATACGTTATAGCCGACCTCTGACCTTTCCCTGCGCCCTGGTCACTGACCCCGCTCCATGTCGCTGGACGGTGGCATGGCGGTGGAAACCGGTTCTAGCCTCTACACATGCCACCATTCTAACCCTCCCCTCGGCCCTCCCCACGCTACTACGCGGCGTGGAGTACGCTCGTGCGTAACTGGGCGGAGCAAGGGGTCACGCGATACAGGGGCGGAACTGGTTGCCCTCCCGCCCGCCAAGCGACCAACGACTAATACCCTGGAGAACCGTACAATGGAACAAACAATCATGCAGACCATTCACTTAAATGTTTTGGGAAACCTTTTGCCTTGTTTGATTCATTACAGTGTGCTTCATAAGGTAGCGAGACTGTCTCAAATAGCCCCACCGACTTTCGGTTTATCTGTTTTCACGTCACCGGGGCTATATACAAAAACTTACTTTCAAAATTTTGCTGTCGATGACTTTAAAATAGTCCTTGATGATCATCCTGTCAGTTTGAAAGCTATGGGTCACATCATATTATGATAGCCTTAGCATATAGTGATGCAATTTTATACCCTACCGAAATGAAGCGTCCTACGAAAAAGGAAAAGATTGAATATAAAGGGCATATAGGACATAAAGGACAACAGTCTTTGAAAAAAAGAAAACAATTTTTGCCAAAATGTTCAAAATTCAAGTTCCAAATGCATGGCGTTTAAAAAATTATCTCTAGCGTGACCAATTTTCTTCAATTGCCTTGGAACTAAAACTGTCTCAAATAGCCCCACCCTATAGGGCTATTTGAGACAGGCTTTAACATAAAAAATATCCTTAATCATTATTACTAGCTGAACCAAAATGCACCTATATGAAAGCGCTCACAGAGAACTACATTTTTGCAATTTACATGCTATAAGAAATATGAACCGTCTTAAAGGGAGATGCTAAAAACTGTAACATCTGTTTCAAATAGCCCCACTTTACGGTACTCATCTGAAGCGTCTCGTCGTGTTCTTTCGTTTGCCGCCTTGTGCGTTTTGCTGCGCCTATTGGTTCTCGAGTTATCGGCTGGTTCTCCACGGAGAAAATTTAAAACACTGCTAACGGTGTAAGTGGTTAAACTGCATACCCACGGGTGTTTTTGAAAGGTGTCAGATAACACTTATATGAGCGTCAAGATACACCATTGTACTATCCCTAAGGGTGTCCAGTTTCTGTACTGTGATGTCATACACCCCAGACAAGGGTGCGTTTCGACTCCCCTCAGACACCCTATTTACACTTATAATGGTGTCACCAAGATAACACCCGTAGGGATACTGGGGGGAATAATCGCTTGGGTGTGTGTTAAACTGCATACCCACGGGTGTAATTTAAAGGTGTCACAACGCTTATAACGGTGTCACCAAGTTGACACCCATAGGGATACTGGGGGAATAATCGCCTGGGTGTGTGTCAAACTGCATACCCACGGGTGTAATTTAAAGGTGTCACAGCGCTGCTTACACTTATAACGGTGTCACCAAGTTGACGCCCACAGGGAGCCCACAGGCTCCATATACTCCATGACACCCTGTGGGTGTCATGGAGTATATGGGCGGCTCCAGTGGCGCAGTTGGTACACGGAGAAAATTTAAAACAACGCAAATTCAAATTCAAAATTCAAAACAAGTCGCATGGAAACATGGTTTCATTAGGTTGCATGTGGTGGGATTCAATCGGATCTCAGATCCTGATTTTGGTTTGTTATAAGATGCAATGAGATCATAGATTCAGAGATTCAGGATACATTTTCTACGTGGGATACAATGGGATTATAGATCCAAGCTTGTCGTTTGCTTTAAGATCCACTGAGATCATGGATCAATCACTCGGATCCATGCACATGTCTACTACATATCAGCCCCCCTCCTCCCTCTTAAGTCCGTATCAGTTCAGTGTTCACCGAGGTCGCCGTAGGACGCTAGCTCTCTCTAGCCCTATTCACACACTTCGCAGTTCATAATCGTCTGTCGTGCCTACTTGGTCATCACCATAACCCTTGGTCAGATTTTCAAAATCACATTTGACGGTCATATTATTTTTTAATTAGACGCGTCTCAAATCGAGGAACACGATGCCGGAACATTAAATGTCGTGTCGGTTTTGAATCAAATGAATTGCTGCAGAAAACAATTTCTGTAAAACCGTTTATTTCATGGGTTTTCTCCTCTGTAGGGCAATTAGTTGATCTTAGATCAAATCTGAGGACGCATTTCACACCCACAAAAAAACGTGCCCCCTCCCTCGCCACACACACCTTTTACAGCTCTGTTCACTTCAGCGCGGCCCGAAGCTTGATCTCTGAGCCCTTCTATCTCTTTGTCCTTTGCTTCAGCTCTTTGAAAACGGAGCGCACTTGAGTGGGTACATGGCAACCAGTGTTCGCCACGGGCCCCAAAATCCCCAGCCCAGCCCGGCCCGGGCCCATGGGTTCAGAGCCCGGCCCAGCCCGTAGCCCGCTCTTGGCAAATATGTCCAAGCCCAGCCCGGCCCGGCCCGTCAAAAATAGCAATCTAGTTATTGTCTTAGTCTATTGCTATAACAAGCATGATTGATTACAATATTTTGAGAACAATTCAAATTGCATGGATATTAACATGGCAATCATGACTCCCTTCTTTTCAATGGATATAATCATTTCAAGTACCTATGGCACAAATTTTAACAGTAACAGCAAGCACCTCAGTCAATTAGGTCATGATTACACACCTATAAAAAGTTTACATGATTATATTAACTACATTCTATATCTATGAGTTAAGTTATCTTGCAAGCTGATGTGTGTAAACACTATCATGCATAATTGGTGACTCTAATGCATACTTGAAGAAAGTATTTGCAACTTACTCTATACTTCCCAGCACTTACCAGCAGAAAAAAGCTTGACTTATGGGAATTGATGAATCTGTCTGGGATTGACCTTGCTGTTAAATTCACTCCATTGATGCTGCAATATCAAAAGCCTGAGAAAGCATACAAAATAGGTGACACTAGCTTTAGCACTGTCTTCCAAAAAAGAGAAAATACAATACATCTTACTATTTATCAGCAACACTGATTTTTTAATCTATTTTCAATTCATGCCCACGTGTGGACAACTGTGGTGCTGTGGGGCAGTTCACCACATATTAGTGACTGGATTTTACGTTAATCAGAAATGCAAAATATCAACCTGGTGCGTGTTCCAAAAATTCAATCAGTTCGATCCAAACGGCCCCAAGTAAAAGAATTAATTAAAAGAGCGGGTTGTTATATTTTAAGTTCCAAAACGAAGGCAAAAACCGAAACAACGAATCAGACAATGGAGCGACGAAGAGACGAGAATGAAATCCAAGTTTGCCAAATATGCCCTGCCTAATCTAAGTTATAAATCCCGGACAGAACGGGCCAAAGCGCGGAGCCAGACGTGACGCGTCTGCTCGGGCCAAGAGCTCGGCCAGAAGTCCCAGGGGAGCGCGCGGCCCGACGCAGCGGGCCGGGCCCAGACATGCGCAGAAGCACTCGGACACCACGTGGCTGCCGATCGGAGCGCGGATTGGTCACTGGCCGACGCACTGCGGCAGCGCAGGCCGCAGGCACGCGGTCGCATCGTGATGGGACAAAGTTCACGAACAGACACGTCCTGGGCCGCCCCCCCCCCCCCCCAGCGCCGGGGCGGGGTAGCGACGTCACAAGTCGGCGCGCGAATCGGTCTGCGCCGGGAACTCCCGTGCCGGCCGGCGACACACGTGGTTACCACAGTACTCACCGCCTCAGCGCGGAGCGCATACACGATAAGCCAAAACAATCACTTTTCACATCACTCGGTGCGCGGGTCGATCGACACTTCACTGCGCGACGCAATAATCACTACACGGTACGGCGCAACGCAATTGTCACTGCACGGTCCTGCGCGACGCAAGAATCACTACACCGCGCGACGCAGTTATCACTTCACTGTCGGCGCCACGCGATCAGGATCGTCCTCGAACGCACGTACGCGGGCGGACTTAAAAGTATCGGAAGTCCGGTTGCGGCCAGAACTGCACGCGGCGGCCGCTGCGGGTGTGCACCGGCGCAGCCGCGGACGGCTTGTCGTCCTCGTCCGGCGATGCGGAAGACGTCACTCCAGGTCTTGAAGTCCTCTTGCTGGACGATCTTGTAGTCGTCGGCGTCTGTGTCGGCTCGTCGGGCGCCCCAGTGGCGAGGGGCCCGAACGAGGTCGACGGTGACGGCTGCTGCTCCGGAGCCGTAGGCTCGGTACTGCTCGGACCAAGCGTGTCCTCAGGTGGCGGCATGTGTGCCGGTTTGAGTCTGTCAACGCTTACAGTGTCGTGGGCGCCAGTCGGCAGCTCCAACGTGAACACTTTAGGGCTGCGTCTGATGACTCGCATGGGGCCGCGGTACGGGGACTCCAGAGAGTGCCGCACGCGGTCAACGCGTACCCACACGTGTGTGCATGTCATGAGATCGGGTGGCACGTATGTCGGTGGTGTGCGGGCATGGTTCGAGCCCTGTGAGAGTGTGACGAAATCGATTTCTGACATACGCTTTGCCAGTTCTTGGACGTACTTTGTCCCGACGGGAACCTTCTCGACGGCGCAGCGGGGAAACAGCACCTGCGCGCCTGTGACGGCAGTGAATGCCGAAAAACCCGACTCTGCTGGCATGGCTCTCAAACCTAGCAAAACGACGGGTAGCGCGCGCAGCCACTCTTGCCTGCGCGCCCGGATGGCGGCTTTGAGCGTTCGGTGGACCCGTTCCACCATTCCATTGCACGTCGGATGATAAGCAGTGGTTCGGAGGCGATGGAAACCTATCATTGAAGACAAGTGCGCAAACAGTTCCGCTTCAAATTGGGAACCACGGTCTGTGACTACATGCAGCGGAACTCCGAATCGGGACACCCAAGTGTCGAGGAAAGCAGAGGCTACACTTTCCGCGGTGATCGAGACCAACGGCACGGCCTCGACCCAACGCGTGGCGCGATCGATGCATGTCAACAAATAACGAAATGGCGCGGTGAAGGGGTGCCCGTGGGGTACTGACGGGGGCAGCGGCCCGACTATGTCTATATGTACAGTTTCGAACCGCTGCGAGGGCACATCAAATCGACCGGGCGGAGAACGAGTGTGCCTGTGCACCTTGGCTTCCTGGCATGCTTCACACTCCTTCACCCATCGCGCAATGTCACGGCGCATATCATGCCAGAAATAGCGAGAGCTGATGAGACGGGTGGTGCCTTTCCTACCCGGGTGTGACAGGCCGTGGAAACGATCAAACACGGCGCGCCTGCACGCCTCTGGTACGTACGGGCGTGGATGTGGTCCAGTGTTTTCACACAGGACTGTGATGTCGCCAGACAGTGTTACTGGCTCCAATCGGGAGGTGTCCTGCGGCTTTGAGCGCGATCCTGGACCTGACTCGGAATCCTGGTGCTCTGAATCGGCACTGCCGGCGTCTCTCTCCTTTTCCTGCTTCTGAGCCGCCGCGATAAAATGGAGGTCACATGCATCGAGGGACACTGCATTTACCGGGCGACTGAGGCAGTCCGCCACCACGTTGTCACTGCCACGAATGTACGAGACCTCCGTGATGTATTCCGTGATGACACACCAGTGGCGCTGTTGGCGGTCAGACTTAGCCGTGTGTGGGCTGTGAAAAGCGCGCACGAGTGGCTTGTGGTCCGTTCGCAGGGTAACGTGGCGGCCTTCGATCATGTCACGAAAGTGGAGTGTGGCCAGATAAGCCGCGAGTAGCTCTCTGTCATACGCGGCGTACTTCTGTTGGGCCTAACTGAGCTTCCGTGAAAAGAAGCCAATGGGAACGGGTACTCCGTCCACAATCTGATGGAGCGCGGCACCCACCGCGACTTGTGATGCGTCAGTAACGAGCTCGTACTGCTCGCAGTGTGGCACTGGGTGTGGCAGAGTGCAGGCGCCAGCCAGCGCTGCTTTACTGTCACTGAACGCCTGAGTCTGTTCCTCTGTCCACGTCAGTTCTTTGCTTTTTGGATTGAGTCGAATCAGTTCGGTCAGGTGGAACGTGACATCGGCGAATCGCGGAATCATACGCCGGTAGAAGCCGATGAGTCCCAGATAGCGACGCAGTGACTCTGAGTCATGCGGTAGAGGGAGGTCCAGAATCTCCTTCACTCTGGCCTTGGGAGGTGTGACACCTGTGCTGGTGACGTCATGACCGAGGAAAATGAGTGACTTCTTCATGAACTCGCATTTCTCCAGTGAGATGCGAAGCTTGTGCTCAGCCAGCTTGCTGAACACGAGGCGCAAATCTTTCTCATGCTGCTCCTGGTTCTCGGAAAATACCAGGATATCGTCAAGATAGACGAACACGCACGGCACGTCTCGGAAGATGCCGTCCATGACCCTCTGGAATGTGGCACCTGCGTTGCGAAGCCCCATTGGAATGAAGGCGTATTCGTACAAGCCGAAGGGCGTGGTGACGGCCGTCTTCTCCGAGTCAGCGGGGTTCATAGGCACCTGGTGATATGCACGGAGCAGATCGATTTTGCTGAACCACTGAGCGTTGTGGAGCTTGGTTGAGAGACTCTGAATGTGCGGCAGTGGGTAGCGGTCCGGTTTGGTTACGGCGTTGAGCGCGCGGTAATCACCGGTGACACGCCACTCACCAGGAGTACTCTTCGGAACCATGTGGATGGGTGAGGCCCACGGGGACCTAGACGGACGAATCACTCCTGTTTTGAGCAGCACATCGAGTGCTTGCTTTGCTGCGGTTAGTTTGTCGGGCGGCAGCTTGCGTGGGCTGGCGAACGTGGGTGGAGCGCTGCCGGTGTCGATGAAGTGAGTGGTTTTGATTGGCGAGTCTGTGTAATCCGGCTGGTTAGGGCTGATAACAGCGGGGTGATCCTCTAGGATGGGCCGCACTGCCTCAGGCACCTGAGCGAGATCGTTTATCACCAGATGAACAGACTGCCCGGTCGTCGGTACACCGGGAGCAGAGAGCAGAGTGGTGGAGTCGCGGAGAACTTGTGAACCACAATCGACAACCAACGAGTTGTGAGCGAGAAAATCGTTACCGAGTAGCGGCTCTGTCACTTCAGCCACTACAAATGTCCATGTGTAACTGCGTCTGAGTGTGGGGAGGACAATATCGAGAGTGGCCTCGCCATGCACGCGCAGTGGCTGCCCGCTGGCAGTCGTAATCGAAACAGCGGACGGGTGGATTATAGTTCCATTTACATAGGAGGGTGGAACCAGGGATACACCAGCGCCAGTATCCACGATGAATTTCAGGGGCTGATCATTCACCTTGGCTGTGACCCTAAGGAGCGGCAGGCCGAGGGCTGCGTTTACGGCCTGCTCCTCTCGTTTCCCGACTCTGTGGCTGCACGGGAGGGAGATGCAGCTCGTGAGGACGGCTGCATGGTCAGATCAGCAGCTTTGTTGGGCCAGTGACACCATGGCTTGCAAGTGCGTGCTCGGCTGCCGAAAAACAGGTGAGCACGGCATACTTTCGGCTTCTGGTCAGGGTGGAACGGCGTGAGACCGAGAGACGCCCTTGAATCACGAGCATCACGAGCAGGGGAGTGTGTGGCGGCTCGGCTCTGCGGCTGAATGGCCCTGTGGTACCTTGGGTGCTGCTGAGCCACAAGGAACGCCTGTGAGTCAGACTGTGGGTCCTGATCCTGACAGTGAACCATGTTAGCAGCTGAGTTTTGCACAAGAGGCATCAGTTCGTCCGCGAGTTTGCCCAACTGCGACAATGAGAGCTCGCGCTGAGAAGCCAGGGCCGTTGCAATGCCTGTAGGTAGCGACTGGATAAATTTGTGCCGAACGAGATCGTCTCCGACACCAACCTTGTCGGCCACCTCTCTGAGTTCGCTTAGAAAGAGTGAGGGGCGGCCCGTCAGACGCGTTTTGCTGATCATTTTCTCAAACATCTCTGGCTTTGTCTTTTCGTACATGTCAGTGACGGCTGTCTGTAGCTCAGAGAAATTTTTGTTGCTCAAGACAGCACGCGGAATGTGCGAGATGGTTTCCGGAGGCAGGGCAGAGAGAACGTGGTAGAATTTGGTCTGCGAGTTGGTGATTTTGGCAATGTTAAATTGGGCGTCCATAATAGCAAACCAGCCGTCAACCGCGGTGTCCATAAAAACCGGCGGCTTGATCGAGACATGATGGACCGGCTCAGCATGAGCGGGCTCCATCGTGCCGTCGTTCGTCATGATCGTTAAAAGTATAGCCGGTGTTTGCAATGCACTGAACAATTAAAATTTAAAACACCGAGTGCAAAGTCCGAAAGTGCCAATGGAACGCCGAAATAAAATCACCGAGAAGATAAATGCCTAACTAATCACACGGCGGAGGGATGGCACAGAAACCATCATGGAAAAGTGGCGCAGAAGCCACTGTGGAGCGACGGAATAGCAATCCATGTGGGGGAATAAAATAAAATAATTGATTCGGGAATGAGCGGAGGCGACAACCCGGAAGTATGGAAAAATCGAACAAGAATCACGTCGGGGGTCACCAATATGTGGTGCTGTGGGGCAGTTCACCACATATTAGTGACTGGATTTTACGTTAATCAGAAATGCAAAATATCAACCTGGTGCGTGTTCCAAAAATTCAATCAGTTCGATCCAAACGGCCCCAAGTAAAAGAATTAATTAGAAGAGCGGGTTGTTATATTTTAAGTTCCAAAACGAAGGCAAAAACCGAAACAACGAATCAGACAATGGAGCGACGAAGAGACGAGAATGAAATCCAAGTTTGCCAAATATGCCCTGCCTAATCTAAGTTATAAATCCCGGACAGAACGGGCCAAAGCGCGGAGCCAGACGTGACGCGTCTGCTCGGGCCAAGAGCTCGGCCAGAAGTCCCAGGGGAGCGCGCGGCCCGACGCAGCGGGCCGGGCCCAGACATGCGCAGAAGCACTCGGACACCACGTGGCTGCCGATCGGAGCGCGGATTGGTCACTGGCCGACGCACTGCGGCAGCGCAGGCCGCAGGCACGCGGTCGCATCGTGATGGGACAAAGTTCACGAACAGACACGTCCTGGGCCGCCCCCCCAGCGCCGGGGCGGGGTAGCGACGTCACAAGTCGGCGCGCGAATCGGTCTGCGCCGGGAACTCCCGTGCCGGCCGGCGACACACGTGGTTACCACACAACTATCTGCTGCTTTCCTTGCTATTTTATGTTAGGCTCTTTTCAAGATATGGTTATCGCTAGCAGCGTAAGCAGAAAACATGGTAAGCTTGTAATGTCATTGGGTACTTTTGCGACTTTTACGCATCATCATCATCAATTGAAAATGAGCGAACACTTCTTGATTGTCGCAGCTGCGGCAGGTAGCGATTCCGACTAATTATATAATAAAACATATATGATTAAGTTTTTATTTTGTTTTTCGTTCAAGTTTTCAGACTATGTGATTTAGTTTTGATTTTTATTTGTTTTATTTTGTTTTTCGCCTTGATACTCACTTTAAAAACGTATTTATTTGATATACTATTGTGTATACTACCTAGATGCCGCCACATAAGCATAGCGCCATGATCGCAAATTTTGTTGAGAAAGGGCTGGCTTGTTGTGATTTATTTTGACAAATTTATGGACATTTAAAGAAGCTTTCATCGCGAAATACTCTGTAGAATTCCTCGTTACTTACAGTATGTTTCGTGAGTATCCTTTTAGGTTCTGTTCGTTAAAAAGCCGTCGGTGAAAGGAAAAAGACTGTGTTGGAATTGTCTCACTATCACCATATATAAGTGTTAAACTTAATGTAGCCCTGTAGCCCATCATTGTTGAGTGGCTTCTTAGTTTTTGGAGTTGTAGTGCTAAGTAAGTTATTCTGATAACTATATTTTAACTTATTTACAAACTAATGATGCAAGAGATTCTCTGATCTTTTTGGTTGCGGAATTTTTATGAAAACCCTCCTATGTGTGACATGATGTGATATGGGATAATTCTCCAGATTCCCAAAATTCAATATAAAGTAGGTTTTCTTTCACATTGCTTAAATTTGGTTTAGTTTTAGTATTTTCCAGTGGGTTTTGTTTGCATCAGTTTCCAAATTTTCTTAAATTGACATTAGTCGCAAAACCCATAGTCCACAAAGCTCCTGGCCCGGCCCGTCCATAGCCCGTTAACTAATGATATTTGGGGGCCCGGCCCGGCCCGTAGCCCAGCCCGGCCCATGGCCCGTTGGGCTGGCCCGGCCCGTGGCGAACACTGGTCGGCCTCTCGTCACAGCCCCAGATCGGGGGCGGCTCGTGGAGCTTCTCACTCCACATCAGTTGTGAGTTGGAGCGAGAGTCGTTCAGCTCAGTATCACCGATGCCAGTTGGGCTCGCGTCCAGGTCGGCAGCATCGTGCCGACTTGGAACGCACTGGCTCATGTGGGGACCACCATTGTCTCCACATTTACAACCGTGGATCGTCTCGACGGCTCTCAGCCCGTCAGCAACCTCCAACTGATCCTGTGGGACGACCTGATACACGTTATCAGCCTCCACAAGGACGTCAACCTCACCACCCCGGAAATCATCAGCCGTCTGGATCTCAGACGGCAACCGAGGTGGCTGAGCAGTTGGGACCGGTGAGCATAGCACGTCTGTGCTCTTCATGTCAAGTTTGACTGACCGTCCACCGAAACGACTTTCAAGGTCAGCCTGATCTCGATCATTGGTACAAGGCTGCTCGGTTCTCTCATGGAACCCGATGCAGACAAATGTGTCGGAGCCCTTCTCAGGTAATCCCAGCTCCAGAGCCAGGGAGCTCCTGACATAGGAGGCGTCAGATCCTCCATCAAGGAGATCACGTGCCGGCGTGCGGCCATTGGGACCTGATGCCCAAGTATATGTGTATATGTGTCCGTATCCTTATCCTATCTTTTGACGTCATCGGTCCCATCCTTCTCCACATTATCAACACTTGCCTTACCTCCTGCGATATCCCCGCGGCCTGGAAACACTCCCTAGTGCATCCTATTTTCAAGTCTAGCGATCCTGCCCTTATTCCCAATTACCGTCCTATTTCCATCGTTCCTGTCATGGCCAAGATTGTCGAGCGTGTGGTGCAGCGGCAGCTGTTTGCCTACATGTCCGACAATCACCTCCTCTCCACTTCCCAACACGGCTTCCGTCCCAATCATTCCACCGAGACCGCCCTTCTCACTGTCACTAACCGCATCCTTCACAACATGGACCGCAGTCAGCTGTCACTCCTATGCCTTTTGGACCTCAGTAAGTGTTTTGACGTTATACCCCATCCTCTGCTCCTTACCAAACTTCAGCAGTACAACATTGATCCTACCTGGTTTTCCGCCTATCTCTCCGGCCATACCCAATCCGTCTCCATCGCTACCTCCTCCGGTGACAGGGTGGTCTCATCTCCCCTTCCTAACACCATGGGAGTCTTCCAAGGCTCATCCTTAGGTCCTCTCCTGTTCACCATCCTCTCCAACGACCTCAGCCTTCACGCGCCGGACGCTCATGTGACCCAGTACGCTGACGATACCCAAATCCTGATATCCGACTCCAAACGCAACCTTCCTTCCCTTATCCATCGCATGGAAACCACTCTCCAAGCCCTGTCATCATGGTTCCATGCCCATGGACTCAAGCTAAATGCATCCAAAACCGAAATCCTACTCCTTGGCACTCGTCAGAACACCCGCGGCCTATCCCCTGTCAGCGTACGGGTCGGTGGGGAGACCGTTCAGGAGAGCCCGTCCGTTAAAAACCTTGGCGTGCTTTTCGACCGTCACCTGACTTGGGACGACCACGTCAGTGCTGTTGTCCGTCAGTGTGTTGGCCTCCTGATCGGTCTCCGCCACCTGAGGCATCTCCTCCCGCGGCATGTGATGCGCACGGTGGTTGACGGCCTGGTCCTCTCGCGCGTGAGGTACTGTATTGCGATTTATGGCTGTGGCACTTCCAAGAATGACGCTAGACTGATGAGCGTGGTTAACTTCGCCACCAGAGTCGTCACTGGCCTGCGGAAGTATGACCATGTGTCTCGCGCGCGGCAGGAGCTTGGTTTTATCTCCCCTCGACTGATGTGTGACGTGTCCACCATGACTGTGGCTCAGAAGGCGATTGTGTACGGGGAGCCCACGGACATCTCATCCCAGTTTGTGACATTTGTGGACTCCCGTCAGCGCTGTGATCGTGGTACCCGGCAGGACCGGCGGCTGCGGCCTCCACTCATGCGTACAGCCGCCGGCCAGCGGTCTTTTACCTACCGTGCCGCATCACTCCTGAACGAACTGCCTGCGAGCACATTGGAGCTGAACCCGGCACGCTTTAAGCGAGCAGTCAAGTCGGTGGTGTGCAATAGGGGTGGGGAGGGTGGACGGGGTTAGCATTTTCTGACGTATGAGTGTTGTTTGACTGTGTGCCTGTTTTTACCCCTCAACCATATTTCCCGTTGATCGTTTTATCTTTTGACTTGTGACACAGAATAGCCACAATGAGTGATGTGGAGTTGTCATCAATTGTCAATACAATGCCACAACAGCAGCGGTTTGCAAGAAGCTCTTTCCTGTAGAGCTGACATTATATCGGTGACGGCTGGACAGCTCAACACCGTGTGTCTGAGCCTCTGCACAAGTACCCGGAGCAGGAGGCTCAGGAGGCTGGAGTGGTTCAGCATCAGGGCTCAACTCAGAAACTGCTGAGGGTGAACGCTGCGTTCCAAACTCCGCATCATGCAGCAGCGAGTGATGCTGGCGGCCACGCTCAGCACACGGACTGCCCAGACATTCCCTGGCCAGGTGTTCAGAGTCGAGGTCTCTGGTGGTCATCGAGAACGTTGCTGGTGGGTCAACAGCAGAGCATTCACTATTCGGGCCCCTAGCAAGCTCTCTGACCCGAATTTCCTCCTTCAAAAACACCAGGAAGTCACCAAAGTGGTGACTCGATCGCCGGGCCCACTCCAGACGCCAGTCTTCGGGGATATTGCCCTTCACCATGGGCAGCAACAGGCTGGATAGGCTCTCTGAGGAGACATCCAGAGTGCTGAGAGCTCTCGTGTGCGCAGACAGGTGATCTATGAAGGATCGCATGGCCTTCAAGTCACCGTGGCGGACTGATGACATGTTCATCAGCTCCTTCAAGAGAGTCTCCCGTCGCACATTCTCGAGGTCAAATCGCGCTTTCAGAGCTGACACTGCCTGCACATACCCGTCACCCGTGACTGGGATGCCCTGGATGACCCTCAATGCCGCTCCGGCAAGATGCGACTTGAGGACCACGAATCTCTGAACGTTTGCGTAGCCAGGGTTGTCATGAACAGAAATCAAAAACAGTTCCCAGAACTCGGGCCATCTCATCACATCACCATCGAATGTGGGAATCGCCACGGTAAGAGATGATTTCAAATCGGCGCTACCAGCTGCCTTCATCGACTCTGCCCTGAACTGGGCCTCCTCTGCCTTCTCGAGGCGAGTCAAAAGGCGAGAACCGAGGAAAGCCTCATCCTCCAGAGTCTGAACATGATTTGTCTCATCGGCTTGACCCTGTTTGTCCAGCTGGACCTGCAAGCCCTGCAACTCAGCATGGATCTTCTCCACATGATGGAGTTTGAGGGCAAGCTAGTCCTGATCTAGGGAGGCCCGATCTCCTTCCCGGTATGATCGGAGATCGTTGCACGCTTTAGTAGCCTTTGTGTGGAGACACGACCTAGCAGCCAGTAGCTCCTCCATGTTTCAGTGAAATGCAAAGTAAATCAAAGAACAAAGTGGACTGTATGTTCAAAACAAACCATCAATTTACCCAGTGGACTCAACAAATTAAATGTCCGGTAGCCATTGGGACTGTGTCCTCCACTGAATAAATTATCCGGCCCGGAGGACTATGTTGCGATTCCAAGTTAAAGAAGGTATAAATACACCAGGCGGATGTATTTTTGATCGTCAGCAAAATGAACAACCATGGCAGGGCAGGGCTCCGACTCGGCCCAGTACAAACTCTGCACCAAGATAAGCCTACTCTATGAAATGAGAGCCTCGTTCATGGCTCCCCAACCCGTGAATATCCTCCCTGAATAGGCGCGTTGCCGTATGAAATAGCGACCTTGCAAGGCACGCTCAAATGATACGAACAGCTCCGTGAATATGCTCACCGAACAGGCCGCTCTGACTAGTACCTAAGGCTAACATATTCAGTTCACGGCGCTGTGCTATCGGTGGTTGGGTCCAAAAAGCGTATGTGGAACGAGCCGGACAGACTCAGTCCCAGATTTAGACCCTCGAATGTACAGGGTGGCGCCGATAAATGAAGACAATATGTGCTCCACACAAAACATTAATTTTTTGACAAAAGTCAGTGCATTGGATGGAAGCTTGGAACTGGGGTGACTGATGGCGACCTGTCGAGCAGACTTCACTCGATGAATCCCCCTCCGCGTCGATGACGGCCTTGATGCGCGGCCTGAACCGGGCGCAGGCCTTGGTCAGCATGGTCTTGTCCATCTTGACCATCATCTGCTTGATGGCTGACTTCATAGAGTCAATATTGTTGTGTGGGTGTTTGTTAGTGTCCCTCTCGACTACGCCCCACACGTAATAGTCGAGCGGGTTCAGGTCCGGGGAGTTTGGCGGCCAGAGCTCGGGCGTGATGTGGCTGTGCAGGTTGGCGCTCATCCACTCCTGCGTCACCCTGGCCTGAGAGCGGGTGCAGAGTCTTGTTGGAACACATAGGGCCTTCCTCAGCCACTCGGTAGATCCAGGGCTTCACGACGTCACCGTCATCGACGGTGACGTCGACGTCGGGTCGTCGTCGACGATGTTCTCGGCTTTTGCAATGAAATCGTCGTCTCTGACGGCATCAGATCGTCGGGGATGTTTCTTCCGCTTTGCCACAGACGGAACGTCGCCCACAGACTCATCCAAGATCCGCTCGACTTTATAATCATGGCTTCTGTAGACCCTGAGGAAGTTGGCGACCTGGGGTGCCTCGCTGCCGGCGTGAAGCGCCACAATGACCGCGTGCCTTTTCATTTCTTCCGCTATCATCTTCAGCTGCAACGTTCCCTTTTGCTATGGACAACAATTTACATAAAGCATGGCACATGAATGCAAAAAAATTATTGCTTTGCACTAAATAGTTTCCTCGTAACACAGGTTTGAAATTTGTGGTTATTTACCGGCGCCACCCTGTACTGTATGTGTCGCCGAGTAAGCCGACAGCAAGCCTCTCAGACGAGTCTGCCGACGTCCCCAGCAAACGCATATAACATTCGAGGTCCCAACGCACCAGCCGCGACAACAGACATTGCTCGGGGTTACATGAGCAGAGTTAATACGCATTACAAACGGACTACAATGGTGAGCGAATAGGAAAATCCGTTCCTGATACGCATTTACTTGCTCATGTAACCCCGGTAATTGCCCGACTGCCCTCCGCCGGCGCGCCCTCACCCGACCTCGCCTCACAATCACGTGGTCAGCAGCCGACCAATCACTGCACGAGTACGCGCCGCACAGCCCCGCTCCAGCGAGAGATGCTGTGCCGCAATACAGCGGCCGCGCGTCGGCCGGGAAGCTCAGCCGGCGGCCGGGCGAATCACTGATCACAGCAAGATACAAATATTACCTAAAACCACTCATGACCGAATTTCAACATTAAGAGGCGCTAGATCGGGAAAATCCCCACTGTGGGCTGGGCGAGTGTGGTAACTGGTAAACTTTTGCGCCTTGCGCACTCGGGACGGTTCGAACCGGATTTCTCCCGCCGGTCAGGTTATATGAGAGAGAGAGAGAGAGAGAGAGAGAGAGAGAGAGAGAGAGAGAGAGAGAGAGAGAGAGGAGAGAGAGAGAGAGAGAGAGAGGAGAGAGAGGAGAGAGAGAGAGAGGAGAGAG